>NC_079894.1:29775760-29978454 GCF_024868665.1 Triplophysa rosa | reverse complement strand
CTTTCAGTAGATTTGTAGGTATAGGGTCTAGTATGCATGTTGTTGATTTAGATGATCTAATAATTTTAGACAGCTCATCTTGATCTACGGTATAAAATAATTGCATTTTCTCCTTAAAGCGGCAGTCCGTAGGATTGGCCTCTTTGTCGCCATCTCAGTTTGTAATTGCTACTGCAGGTGATGTGCGGAGATATTTCTTTACGTGAGTTGTGATTCGGCGCTGCTCAACTGCGCGGATGAGTCTGATGTTTTGAGTCGTGGCCCGTGACAGTGCAGCGGTGAGAATCTTCACTGTACATCAGTAGCGCATAATAAACACAGATAACATGGCAGATGATATAACACGAAACAAATAAGAACATAAACAGACACAAATAGCGCAAATGGAGGCTGTGTTGAAGTGTTTTGATTTTATTTCGTCATTTTGTTATTTCTCATGGAAACTCCCGTAACGCAAACCGGACAGAAGATCCCCAAACGCGGGTCTCAAATGCTGACAGGCACGGTCATAAATCATTATACACCATACAACTATATATACTACATGCAAAGCCTTGCCATCATATCCGGGATATAAGTCCGTAAATTTGAGTGAAATCACAGGCTTCACTTGTCCGTGCTAATGAAATACAGATGTGGGGAGGTCATTCCTGAATCACACGAGGTCCCTAGATAATACTAATCCCGGGCGAATAGGTCTTAAATTACATTTATCATAAAGAACATAAAGAGAGAAAGAACAACCGATGAAAGTGTACCCGTCTGTGTTAACACAACAAGTGCGCTACGCTTTTTGTGTTATCTATTGAAATGTCTTAACTTACCTGTTCAGAAGAAATAAAGCGATGTCTGCATCCGTTCAGATCACGGAGTTCCCGCCACCTTTGAAATGCCTTGCCGATATTAACTCTTGTTTTCGCACGAGTCCGATCACATTCCCTGTTTCTTTGTAAACCGTCTTCAGTTCGTTCTTTCTTGTTTTTCACAAATGATGAATCCCCAGATGTCAACACTGCTTGGCGTTTAAAAGTAAAAGTACTAAACGCCGCCATAAATATACTAAACGTTGTATGAAATCCTACCCAACAGTTGTGAGTACACGCTACAAATCGCCTGTCACTCGCAGCATACACGCGCGGGCTAGCAGCCGGATCCTCTTCCTTCTGTGTACGAATGTGACGCAAAGACGCACAGACGAAAGACACCATATAAGGATCTCCGGAAAAGTCGACTCGACAGGGCAAATTACAAACCATTATTACAAGCGGTGAATCCAGCGAGGGTAGTGACACAGTTTTAAACACCGTTCTTTCATGCACTTGCTCAATAATTGGTTTTAGCTCATTTTTACTCCAAAAAACTTGCAGACTGCCACTTTAAGGGCGCTGTAGTTAGTTTGTTCAGCGGGTTTCACTTCTGGTTGCATTGTTATAATTTTTTCTCTAAATGTGAGTGTCAGTAGTAAATATGATACACTGAATGTAAAAACGTGATTTATGACCCCCTGCCAGTGTACGGTTATGACCCCTTTGACCCTACATCCTGTGTACATTTATGACCTCTTTGACCCTACATCCTGTGTACATTTATGACCTCTTTGTTGTTAATAATAATTCCAGACCTCGTTGATTCACACTCCCCCAGGGTTTGCAGAAGAGATAAGGATTTGGTTTTCAGAGTGCTTGGTCTTTGAACATGTCTGTGAATGAAGCAATACAAGATGACTTAAAGAAATAAGAAGCACTGATGTAAAATAAAATACATAAATAGCGATTAAATGAAATAAGATAAAATGGTATTTTGAAGTCAGGTTTAATGTGTTCAAAAGAACTGGCCTGAGTTGAAGTGTGGTGCATGCAGTCAGTTGTTAAAATGTAAATGAAGTTCCATCTATGTTGGGGGATCCTCTGTCCCCCTTCCTACCCACACACCCCTCCACCCCCAAACCAAGACGGTGCTTTCACCCTGCTGTCATGATGTGCTGTGGGTGATTTGTAAATTAGAGAGAGATAAATGTAATGTTTTTGCGTGTGACGTTTCTTCCAAGAGCGTCTTGGTTTTGACTTTTATCTGCCAAATGTTCGAGACTGGGTCTGTCTTCTTATCAATGTGTCTCAAACAAAGTTCATGTTTGTGTGTTTTTATGACCTGGTAATTAATGTTTGTGGGTTTATGACCTGTTGCTGTGTCCCCACTGCCTAGTATCTACCCCCCACTCCACCTGGCAAAAGGTGTTTCCAGCCGGGCTGCCTGTCCCCCAAGACAGTGTGAAACCTGTCTGCTGGGGTTGTGTTTATCATTTAGAGAGAACTATGCTTCATGAGAGGAAAAAACTGTTATCTCATGACAGAGCAATAACAAATGAACTGGACATGGATGAGTTTGTGACAGAATTCTCTAAAATTTAAGTTATAATGCTGGGAATATTATAGTAAAATGAATAGATCTTTTATGTTTTCATCAAATCTAAAGTTACTAAGTTGTAAAATGTAAAAAATATATGTATATACATAAGAATTTAAAAATAAAAATGTTATACAATATTTATTACTAGACGTAAGAATAATTCAAAAAGCTAAATAGTTCTTTTGTAAATAGTTTGTTTATAGTAAATAGTTTGGAGCAAAAAATATATACTGTATAACCCCCCCTCTGCCCACCTGGAAAATCACTTGGCCCACCTTTCATCTCATATCTGGAGCCGGGCCTGCTGCCCTTACACACCACATGTGCTGCTCTCACTTTTAAGTAAATCTTAGTAGAACATTTAAAACAGTTGTTACTCTTTTGAGTAACTCATCAATGATGTCTCACGTTTGGGCATTGCATGTTTACCATATTGATACGTCAGATGTCATTATTTTAATTTTAACAACATTTAACAGAAGCTACATAAAAAAAAACATTGTGACACAGTCTGTACTCAACAGGATGCGAAGAAGTTATTTGACTTTTATATTTTTTATTTTTTTAAAGAATAAGGTTATCAATCTTGAATTTTGAAAAGAAGGCTAAACAATTGTATTTTAACCTAGGGTTAGAACTAAACTAGGGGATAGCACTATCCTTCTTTTAGATCTTGAAATATCATCTCAAACTAAACATTTATTAAATAAAACAAATTGGAGATGAAGATATTTACAAGTTTTCCAAATTTCAGGTTTAAGCGTTTAACCCTAAACCAGATTTTGGCATGTTTGGTTTTTAACGTGAGGATCAAAAGAGTATCTGCCTAAATTATAGAATTTCTTCCACCCCATAGTTGATAGGCACACTGGCATCTTCCCCGGCAGAAGAAAGTCAGACAGGATGGAACCGCATAACATTGTGAAATGTTCGAGTCCTTGACTTAACTGCTAAAGTCTATTGTTGTGTTAAACTGACAGTTTAGAGGTGCTAACACATGTGGATTGCCTTCATGGCACAGGCAGAGAGAACATGTTGGGCATGTGCTTTGATCAAAAGCTAATTGACGACCGTTGTTAAGAATGCGGACCAGTAGTATACTTGCACTATATGCCTAGCAGACACTCCCGGCATCTTCCACAGGCAAAAGAAAATCAGACAGGATGAAAAACACATACTTGTTAAATGAATCTTTGACTTAACCCTTGGACACTGAACCTTTGTCAGAGCACATTGCCTTGCTTAGTCTAACAAAAACTCACATTCAGACCCACTCTCCCATGACCAGGAAGAACATTTCGGGGCATTTCCTTTCATTAAAAGCTAGTTTATGGCACATTGAGAAGAAGACAGACCCCCAAAGTCTCAAACACTTTCATCATTTGCCAGATAAAGGTCATAACCTGGAACCAACCCACTGTTAAAAGAAAACATCACACACATAAACATTTAATTCATCTCTCTAAATGATAAACACAACCCCAGCAGACAGGTTTCACACTGTCTTGGGGGACAGGCAGCCCGGCTGGAAACACCTTTTGCCAGGTGGAGTGGGGGGTAGATACTAGGCAGTGGGGACACAGCAACAGGTCATAAACCCACAAACATTAATTACCAGGTCATAAAAACACACAAACATGAACTTTGTTTGAGACACATTGATAAGAAGACAGACCCAGTCTCGAACATTTGGCAGATAAAAGTCAAAACCAAGACGCTCTTGGAAGAAACGTCACACGCAAAAACATTACATTTATCTCTCTCTAATTTACAAATCACCCACAGCACATCATGACAGCAGGGTGAAAGCACCGTCTTGGTTTGGGGGTGGAGGGGTGTGTGGGTAGGAAGGGGGACAGAGGATCCCCCAACATAGCTGGAACTTCATTTACATTTTAACAACTGACTGCATGCACCACACTTCAACTCAGGCCAGTTCTTTTGAACACATTAAACCTGACTTCAAAATACCATTTTATCTTATTTCATTTAATCGCTATTTATGTATTTTATTTTACATCAGTGCTTCTTATTTCTTTAAGTCATCTTGTATTGCTTCATTCACAGACATGTTCAAAGACCAAGCACTCTGAAAACCAAATCCTTATCTCTTCTGCAAACCCTGGGGGAGTGTGAATCAACGAGGTCTGGAATTATTATTAACAACAAAGAGGTCATAAATGTACACAGGATGTAGGGTCAAAGAGGTCATAAATGTACACAGGATGTAGGGTCAAAGGGGTCATAACCGTACACCTGGCAGGGGGTCATAAATTACAGGTCATAAATCACGTTTTTACATTCAGTGTATCATATTTACTACTGGTGTTTTGATTGAAAACAACTTGCACTGACATATCTTAAAACATATCACTGCAATTGTTTTGTCTCAAGATGCACACAGTAATGTTTTTTTTGTAAAGTGAGTTTTTTAAAACAACTTAATTATGCTCATTTAACAAACTAAGGGGTTAAGGAATGCTTTGCCCCCAGCTATGACACGACAACGACCAAGTCAATAGCCACTGAGCCCATTAAAGCCACTCCCACATCAACATTTAAGCCTTCAGTGAAGCCCCTCCCACATTCACATCCATCAATAAATGCTGGCAGTTTTAGCACAGTGAGAAGACGTGTTCCCTGGGTTGAGCTGTGAGGACTTCAATCATTGAAAGTAAAACATGAGCAACAACACGTGTGATGAAGAACCATGCAGAGCGGACAATGACAGCGCCGAGGAACAAAGAGGTTGGTGTCCATTCTCCTTTAAACAGAGAGGGAAACTTAAAAATTGAGAAAGACAACACGTAAAATCTATCAAGACTCTAATACTCATGAGTTGATCAAATACATACAGTATATACATGAGTTGCTGTAAAACAACAGTGACATAAAGAAACATTTGTCGATCACTGCATTCTACCAAACTGAGCTTAACCAAATCTAAATTTGTTCTGTTAATCGGTCACTTGTAGTTCACCTTTATTGTTCGTATGTGTTTTTGACAATTGATGTGTTCATTTTAGATCTGACGGAAGAAAAAGAAGGAAATGAAGAGGATTTCACACGTGGAGAAGAATCTTCACGTTCACGTGAAAGAGCTCCAAGAACTGGAGGCAAGAAGTGTTCGGGCTTCAGCTGCCGTCAGTGTGGGAAGACCTTGACATCTAAAGGAAGCCTCAGCAATCACATGAGAATGCACAGCGGAGAGAAACCGTTCACCTGCCAGCACTGCGGAAAGAGCTTCGCCTATAAAACCAGCTTAAAGTTACACGCCAACGTTCACTCGGAGGTGAAGCCGTTCACCTGCCAGCACTGCGGAAAGGGCTTCAGATCTAAAAAGAGCGTGACGGAACACATAACCATTCACACGGGAGAAAAACCTTTTGCGTGTCCAGAGTGTGGGAAGACTTTCAGCCGGAGGTTTTACATGTATAGCCACAGGAGATGTCACTCCAGCGAGAGGCCGTTCGTCTGTTCTCAGTGTGGAAAGAGTTTCAAAGGGGCAGCCGATCTGAAGACCCACGAGGTAGTGCATAGCGTCCTGAAGCCGTACCACTGCGCTCAGTGTGACAGGAGCTACAGCCAATCCGTTTCTTTACAGAGACATTTAAAGTCATACATCCATAATAAATACAGACCGCTGGAAAAATTCATGCTGCAGAGCGTCCCGCCGTGGACCAATGCTTCCCAATAAATACTCCTGTGAAAACCACCTCAAGCCAGTGTTTCCATATTTCAACGGATGTATTGCTTCATAAAAGGGGTTTTAATGTAGTAATTACAACTTGTAATGCATTGTCATGTCTCATGAATAATTGTAAGACTCATCAATTCATTGTAACACTTTGCATTTTTTACTGGGTTATTATTCTTTACAACAACATTTCATATTTTATGAACGATTATAATGCATCATTCCCTTTAATAACCCTTTATAATGCATTCTACATAAAGTGTTACCGATATTTTTTCTCTCTTAGCCCCGCTGCTTCTGTTGACAAAAGTTGTTCAGGGGAAATGTTTTGTAAGTTGTGTAGGTGCGTCGTTCATTTTATTATACAATGAGCTCATAAAAACAAACCTGTCTTGTATTTCTTGAGATGTTACTGTGCTGCGCTCGTGTTTTTACTGATTGCATGAAATAAACTAAAGCAACATGTTGAACATGAGCTTCACGTTGAAGAGAGTTTTTCAGTTAATGTATCTCAACTCTTCTAACAAAAGGAGTTAATACAAATATTTTAGTTTTGTGTATGTCCACTTCAGATGGTGGATGACCCCCGTGAGCCAGGAAATTGTGCTCATGTAAGTCATCATTTTAAAGGGGGATGATTGTTCAAACAGGCTTTTTAAAAACCAGATCACATATTAGACTTTAGGTTTAAACATATTTGATATTTATTTTGACTATTTACACCGCCTGGATATGTTTGGGTAAATAAATGCTGGTTGTTTTTTGCCCATTGTAGGGTCAAACACTTTTTAGTTCAATTTAACCCAACTGTTAGGTTTGTCTTGAAAATAACCCAGCATTGTGAAGAGATAACAAGCACACATTTCAGACTCTTTATTAGCATTCCTGAATTCTCTTCATCTACCCCAGAGCTGCTAAAGTCATCAAGCACTCCAGTCATGTCTGCTTATCCTGCTGCCATCTGAGACATTTTTCGGCCATGAGCCCCCCGCCCCCCATCTGTGGAGAATCAACAACTGGCGATTTGAAAAGACCAGACTCACACCTCACACCCGCTCTGATCTGGTCTGATCTGCACTTCACACATTCAGCTAGATTAAAGAGCTGGCCGTCTGGTGCAATCACAACAACCTGGAGCTCAACACACTCCAGACACCATCATGAACAGCACTGTGGCCGCAGCGGAGTCATTCAGCTGCGTGGGCACCACCATCTTACAGGACCTGAAATGGGACACTCACATAGATAAGCCAGCTGAGGAAGTTCAACCTGCTGCAGTTCTTGAGTCTGTCCTGTGTTCATGCGTAAGTGTCTGGTTTTTGTCATCAAAAGACTACTATAGACAAGCAGGACTGCTGAGAGGATCCTTGGTGCCCCCCCACACAACCTTCAACATCTCAAGAGGGAGGGAAAATCACTTTGTACACCACACACCCAGATCACTCCCTCTGTGAACTGTTGCCCTCTAGCGGCAGCAAACATAGAAAGAAAATGAACGTGAAGCATGTCTTCTTTTGTGTTCTACAGGTTAAAGTCATACAGATTTGACATGGCAAGTGGGTGAGTAAATGACGACAGAATTTTCATTTTGGGGTGAACTGTCCCTTTAAATCAAGATTGCTTCCTGATGTCCTGCAGTCACTAGAAAATCCCATGTGAAATGTAAAACAACCTTTCTCCGAGTATCTTTAAAATGTAAGACAATGAAGACAGAATTTTCATTTTGAGGTGAACTATCACTTGTAGCCGCATGTCTCTCTTTAACATTTCTTTCTGTTCCTTAGTAAGAGTTGCTCTCAGCAGCATTGTGAATAGGTTTTAAGTGGAAACTCTAAACTAAAAACTTTTACTGCTGTTTAGGAGAGCTCTAATGACCTGAAAGGTGTTGACAGACAGAATGCCTTCATCATTATTGGCCCAATCAGTCATTCACACTTACACGTCTGGACACACCGACTCCAGTGCTGTTTAAAGGTGCAGTTTGTAACAATTTTGCGGTAAAATATCCAAAAAACCACTAGGCCAGAGTATTTACAATATCACAAATGTTTCCAACTACTTGTAAATCGTGAGAAAATGGCCATTCTAAACAGTGACACAGGGGTTGTGCCGTCGCCTGTCAATGGCGTCATATCCGCGTTCCCCTTTGTTACCGCCTTTACTGACGTAGAAACCGCATGACAACAGTGTCCTAGACAAATGCGGAAGTAGTGTCTAGCGTCAACACTCTAAAAAACGTTAGGTTATTCTGGTAACCCAATAGTTAGGTTAGAGATATTGGGTCGTTTTGTTGGGCTATTTCTGACGTTCATTGGGTCATTTCTGTAACAACCCAGTCAGCTCGGTTAAAATTGAGCTGCGTGCGCGGTTATTTTAAATTTCAGTCGGTCGACCGGTGTTCTGCCAATTTATGCATCCCTATCAAATTTTGCTACCTCCATACAAAACAGGACTAACCCCTCCCCCAACCAAACCCTTATACCTAAATAACCCCTCCCCCAACCCAATCACAACACGAGGGTAGTACAAATTTATGGGTAGCATAAATTGGCAGAACACCGGCGCAACTGCTGACAGACGAGAGGTCAGTTAATATTAATAATACTTTAATTAAATAAAAAGTGCGTGCATGTGTCTGCATATATACATGTTTTTCATAGCAAAACAAACGTACATCTCTGTAGACAGTTTTTATAATCTGCATGACTGTCGACGCCAACACTTGCTTTTTATAACCATCTTATTTCAAACGTAGATAAAAAATAATTGTTTGGGACACCCCCTCGCTTTGTCTTTCTTTGTACGAAACTTTTAGGTAAGTCATAAACGTATGTGGAAATCATATTTTAGATATTTGGCGGAGAATTCGGGATTTAGGACCCAGCGGAAGCGTCAGGACTCCAACCGCTGCAGCGCCACTCAGTCAAAGGCACCGGTGTTGTGTAACATTCAGTTCCCGTGGAAAAACTGTTCCTGTGGGTGGGGTTAGTGTGAATATTCATTTCTCGTTCCGCGGTGGGCGTGGCCTTTTGAACTGCGCACAAGCGACTGGAACGGAGTGTCCATCGAACACATTTCTCTTGTTTTGTTTGTTTTTGGCATTTATTTTCAAGCTAAACTGGGTCCTAGTTGGGGTTTTTTTTTTTTCATAACTTTCATTGACTGCAACTAATCTCAGGTGTGGTTCCATGCATGTTCAAATAAAGATTTGTGTTCTCTGGTGTTGTTTTGTGTTGACTCTTGTCAGTATTTTTGTTAAGAACCTTACAACAATTCAAAAGAACAATGAGCAGGCGAAAGGTGTTTATTGGTGTTTTCCCTGTGAGCTAAAAGACCATTTCTGAGAGCACAAATGACAAAACGGACATATTGAAATTATTGCCCATAAAAGGCTTTCCTTCTAGTACTTACACACACACACACACACACACGCACGCACGCACGCACGCACGCACGCACACACACACACACACACACACACACAGAGAGAGTCAACTTTTCCCATTTTATTCATAAACACATGCAACAAAGCATTACACGTTGTAGGCGTTGCCAAAATTCATGTTCTCTCTGGATGCACAATCACAAGAAATGACAAAGTTAAATAAATAAACATAATTAACCCAAATTGTTTTGAAGCACAGCAGCCAATATTGACATAGAGAAATGGGCCCGTGTCTGCTACACGATAGTGGTTTGTATATACGCAGGCACACATAACATATATACAATATGAAAAAAGTTCAACTGACACGTTTGTTTCATCAATATTAATTGCATAATGTTGATGCTTTTATTTCCACAGATGACCTGTCAGACTTATGCTTGACATGTGGGGACAAATATCCTTTCACACAAGATTACACAGAACTCTTGGGTCTGTTAATCAGCAATTACTCTTTGGGCGTTGCTTTAAAACATGGTGTAATGTCATTGTCTTGTTTAGATTCAGTGCGACTGCTGTAATGGGTGGTTTCACTGGGAATGTGTGAACCGACTCAATTTAAAGGATGTTTTTGTTTGTCCTAGATGCCAAGGTCCTGTTTAATTTTGGAATAGGATTTCTACATACCATTTGACTAGTAATCACCTAAATCTAAATGAAATACATCTCTTTAGCCAGAATTTACAGAATGCATGTCTAAGTGTCTACAGTTTAATAGTAAAATATTAAATTCAAATAACAGTAATGATTATGTGCTGTTAGAAATTCATGAACTGCAGTTAACTACTCTTTGTCTGCCCTTCCACCTTACCTCAGGATCATCATATCATTTCCAGCTCCAGTCTAACAGACTCATTGGAGAGATGATGCCAATCCCTGTGACCGACAGACGCACTCGTTCTTGCTGTGGTGTGAATGTACTCTCATCTTAATTCACACCTAGCTTTTTTTGTCATGTAAAGCTGCTTTGGAAATAGGAAAAGATGACTGTGTGTGTGTGTGTGTGTGTGTGTGTGTGTGTAACTGCGACCCAGATTAGCTTGAAAATAAATGCCAAAAACAAACAAAACAAGAGAAATGTGTTCGATTCAATTTAGTAGGCTTATCGACTAGTGTCATCCACTTAAGCTACACAGTAAAAACATTGCCATATGGCCATGAGAAAGCGATTTTATAAATCCACATGCAAAACTAAGCATTTTAACCATATTATGTGAATAAAATAAACAGTTGTCCATCTAAACGGGGCATATGACCATTCGTTTTATTACCTTAACGAAATAATTCACAATTCAAACTAGGGAAGAGAGCAGACAACACACTCCATTCCAGTCGCTTCTGCTCAAAGACCACGCCCACCGCGGAACGACCAATGAATATTAACACTGACCCCGCCCATTGGAACAGTTTTTCATGGGAACTGAATATTACACAACACCGGAATTCAAATGACGAGTGTGTTCATTTTATTTCGTTACATTTATTACCTTTATCATACGTGTAAAGCAAATAACAGAAAATACATTATTTTGGCGTTCATTGACCACAAAACACGAGGGGGCTTGCCTCAGTGGCATTTTTGTTTTCTAGACTTGCAGCAATGGCCTTCATTGACAAGCTTTCAATATATTGATCTATCTTTTAGAGATTATATGCGAAGGAAATCTTCAGAAGTGGGAGCCTGAAGCCTTAACTGACAAATTTGCAGGTAAGAGATTAATGTCTGAAACTTCCTGTTATACAGTCGTGTGAAAAAGGACCAACAATGTTTCATTTTTTATATTTAGACAAATACGTAATGAAACGTGTACATAATAATAAATTAATATAATCTATCATATGACACATGAAATGAACACTGTGTACTAATGTTTACAATTAAAGTCAATAGGAAAAGTGTGACCCCTACAGGTCATCAGGCTAAGATGTAAAGACCTATGAATTTGTGGTATCAACATGTGCTTGTACTTTTTTCCACATGACTGTACATCATTTTTGACAATACAGTTTTAATGATAAATAATTATTGTAATAATAATATGTATGTGTGTACATTTACAAAAGAGAATATCTGTTTACAGGTTGGAACAAACATCATTCAGTATCAGGAGCAATGGAAGACTTTCATGTTCTGCAGCTTGGGGATAAAACCAGTTCCTCTTTAAAGCGACAACGAGCAACTTTTTGACCTTAAAATAATGTCTCTAAAATTATTTTAGTGGTAGGTCAACTTTTAACTGGACGAATTTTACTGCCGTTGCTACCTGAGCAGCCTCCTATCGGCTGAAATTGCACTTGTAACTTTAGTGTTCGGGCCGGTACAAGCCCCGCCTATCCCCTGCTTTACGGCATACGTCACGTTTTACTCGTAGCCTGGGAGAAGTTAGCCAACAGCAGAGCTAACAGTAAGACGAAACGAACCAAAACATCACCATGGCAGAGCCAGCCAAAAAACCAAAGAGGGTTTTGTCAGAGGAAGCAAAGAAAAGAAAGCGAGAGAGTGATCGGACACGAGGCCGGTCACGAATCAATATCGGACGGGCTTACACTCGGTGGCGTGAGCAGCAAGAGGCAACGGGTTGCAAAACGGATGGAGACCTAGCGGTACTGCTCCTGGATTTGTAAGTATTATTTGTACATTTTTTGTTACTGTCCTGTACTTTTGAAAGTATTTGTTATTAGTCTGTGTCATTGGCGCACCACCGGTTCACACTAGCTGAGAGATAATATATGGTTGCCGGTGTCAATAGCTAGCATGTTGTCGTGTCTCGTCATGAATGTGTGTAGTGCTTGTAAATGAAGACTAAAAAAACCACAATAAACGTGTTGTGGTAAAAAGTAGCAGATTCTTTAGTTCAGACCAGTAAACCGCGTAAATGTTGAACAGTTCAGTCGTTGAGTAGGCTAATGTTGTCGTTATATATATATACATGCTATGCGCTGTTTTCATAGCGTATCTGGGTCCGCCGGCTTTGTAAATAAACTCACGCGTATTGAGCTGCCAGCGGGAAATCTTTGCAAAGTTTTTACGACACTGTAAACAGACAATTCCGCTTATCAACCACTGGGGCAACAGTGAGCAGAAGTTGCTCGTTGTCGCTTTAAGTTAATAAACGAAACTGGTTACCTGAGATCGTGGGTTTGACAGGTCCAACCAATAAGAGTTCATCGTTTGATGTTGCATTTTCATAGGCCAGTCGTGGAAGCCTATTTCTGACATTTGCGCTCGCGCAGAAATTGCAAATCTCAAACTTGAACACAAAAACTGTGCACGTAAATTAACACTTGCGAGGGGAAGTAAACCCCTAGTCAAAGCAGATCGCTCGTGCATAGTATTGACTACATGCGCAACTACTCTATGTTGAAGTCATTTGGACATTTGGTGAAAGCGCTAGCTAATGCCAATGATTAGATAAACACTGGGGACAAATGCTTTTTTATTTGTACAGATTGTGGCATAAAATGTAAGTAAAAACATGTCTAATCTTTAGCATTAGCTAGCCCTTTCGCCAGCGGCCAAAATTTGGTACACATAATTGAAGTATTGTCCTGAACATACCTGTGAAGACAGCGCCACTTAGCATTCATGAGATATAATGCTTTTTATATAATTGCTTATAAATCTTGAACGCTTTGTCTGAAATTCACTTTCTGACGGTTATCATTTCTCCTGGTCCGTGCAGATTCCATTGATGCCTCATTTGTCATTTTCTAACATTCGGTTCATAACTTATTGTAAAGCATATGAAAAAGTTTACTGAGCGTTTACTATTATATGCAGGGGCGTCATGCCCAGCCGTGCATTAAGGAAGGAATAATTGATGACAGGACGTTCAATTGTTCTAAAGTTAATGCACACCCTGAGGTGGTAATGCGGCCACGACGCGAAGAGGACCACACCACTGGACATTGTTCAAATGTTTAATTTCAACATTTGTCATGTTATCGTCTTTAAAATGCAGTTGATGGTAGGACTACTTTCTTGTGCATCTCATTTCCGTCAGGGCAAATGGACTCGGAAGCTTGAGCCGCTGCTACGTGGTGTGTGTGAGAGAGAGAGAGACCACGCGCACACCTGTGTGTTTGCAGTAATGTGACAGTAAAGCCAGTGATAATAATATTATTTATTCCTCGTATTGTTTGCATCACAGCTGTAAAAAAATGACGCAAACTTTTGAAAGATTAGGTCAATCCAAATATATTTGTTATCAGTCATAAGCAGCTTGAAGAGGAAAACCAGCCAGTAGGCTATCAGTGTTTATTAATGATTTACTGAAAGTTAATGCATACCCATAGAACATCTGTCAATCAGATTGAAGCATTCAACAACCCCGGTTTAAATGCACACCTTCAAGCAAATCAGAATCCAGTTTCAAACAGACCATGGTATTATTATCATTGGTGGATGTAACTCAAACACAGAGCCGGAGCAGACAGACGCTTGTGAGTCTCTCACTCTTTCTCTTCCGATGAGCTGCATGTAAATTAGGCTTCTTGTTTACATTTTACATTTAGTGATGAAGCAGACGCTTTTATCCAAAGCATATTTCTGTATTTCTATTATGTATTTCTGAACTTGGACCGCTGTTTAAAGCTGTTGTTAAAGGGGTGGTGCAACATGCATTCTGACTTATTAAAGGTACGTACAGACCGGGACGTACCTTTTTTCGAGACATTTTTCGGCATACATACCCTAACGATTTTCACTGGCGATGAGCTGAGGGAATGTGCAAATTCACTCCTTGACAAAGATGGCGCTTAATGAAAAACAGAAACACCCCGGTACACAAGGTGGCGCTGCACAACTTTATGCTTCTGACACTCACTTGTCACACAGAAGAAGAATTCTTCTTGCTTCCTCTTCGTCAATGTGTGCTCGGCAATGTATGCTTGAGCGCCACCAAGTGGTGTTTTACTGTAACTTCAGCAGCTCTGGGCACGTGAACAAAAGCGCCAATCTCATTGGACGGCCAGTTTTTAACGCGGCGTGTCAAACCAAAAAAACGAGCCCGAAGGAGTTTTAAAAAGAATGCTGCTTTTACGCCTGGCGTTTTTCGCGTCAGTCTGCACACTCACATTGGCGCCCTTTGTTTAGTCACGAGGCGTTAAACGTCAATGATAAACACGCACGATTATCATCCCGGTGTGGACAAGCCCTTAGACTGTTAAATGTGCTGTCTTCTCATGCTTAACATCAACTTGTAAAAAAACAAGTTGGACGTATCGCATAGTATTTCTGTGCTCAAACCCCCCCGGGTTCGTATAGGTTTCTGAAAGTTTTTTCCCAACATGAAATTCCCTTACGTAACAACCTTTCTTAGTCCCTTATTGGATAATTTTCCTGGAAAAGCATGCCAGTGCATCAACCAGCGAGAGCACGCCCATCAATGCGTTTCATTCGTTGTACTGAAGTTCAGCTGTGTTTGTTAGTTCACTGCATTTGGTGATGAATGTTATATAAACGATGGCTATTACGCTGGATTTGGAGATGGTTTGAAACTGATAGATGAAGTGGTCCCAGCGCTAAATGATGCCAGTCATGAACCGCATATGGTGAGTGAAACTGAGTCAAATGTCTGTTTTGTTGGCAATCGGCACGTATGTGCGTCAAGTAAACAACACAAACTTCTAGTGAAAATGAACAGTTATGCAGGGAGAATGCGATGATGTATTGTGTGCTCGTGCTGTAAAACATGTTCTTTAGTGTTTGAATTATTAATAATACATTAGAATTGGAGGTGAATCTAATCATGAGGCAAGTTAAGATCCACAGCTCTGCTATTAATCTGAGTGTTTATTCATGTGTTTTCTATGGCGGTCATTGGGTGCTACTTGGAACAACTCATTTTTTTTAAAGGTGGTACTTGATCTGAAAAGTTTGAGAACCACTACTGTAGGTTAATGAAATCACAGAAAGTGACATAAGTACAAACTTACAAAAATAGTCCGACGATACCAGAGAAGACACCATTCATGTGCGTCAAAGTGATTTCTCTTATTTCACAGATTGTTTCTCTTCATCATGTGCTTCACTTTGAATAATAAAGGTACGCTCATGTAAAGAATCACTATTAAATGCAGGCTGGTCTGTCTATCTACTGCACACTGACTGATGTGTGTTTCAGCAGGGCCACTGTACTCTAATGCAGGTTGCAACATACTTTGCCACTTTGAATGATATAGGCCTGATCTGTGGAAAATAACAATTCAATGTGGGGTTAAGCTTGTTCGGGTGTGTTTGATTAGGGCTGAAGGAAAACTCTCCAGGACTGGGGTCACCACCCCTGCATCACATATTTGTGACATGAGCAGATATCAGGAGCTCCATTTTTAAAACACATTGCCTGTTTATTCATAACACACACGTAATGATTTGATTGATTGGAGTAATGTTAATCAATCAAACATCTGAATTCATATGAGGAGATACAACGATATGAGGAGATGAATGATACACATGACTCCAGGGCAGCATCAGTGGCCGTACGGCGAGTTGCAGTGGTCTCCATCATTCATCAGTTTGATGTATTCCTTCTGGTGATGGTAAAGCATCAGAAACACTTCATACTTCTTTCTGTAAAAGCTTTATAGAGACAAATATTAGTTACTACATGTAATACAATTTCACTACCAATCCTACACGTTACCTTACGTCAGTGGTTCTCAACTCTGGCCCGCGAGATCCATTTTCCTGCCGAGTTTAGCCCCAACTCTGATAAAACACCTGAAGAGGCTAATCATCAGTGACTTCAGGAACAGACGCGTTCAACTTAATGTTGGGCTGCGCAGATTGTTTGGCATATCGCATTAAAGTACCGCGGGAGCGATTCAAATGCGTACGGAGCAATCTGCTCTTGAATCGCTATCGCGGTACTTAAATGTCATACTTTGATAGATTTGCGCAGCGCCGCATTAAGTTGAACGCATCTATTCCTAAAGACGCTGATTAGCTTGTTCAGGTGTTTTATATCAGAGTTGTGGCTAAACTCGGCAGGAAAATGGATCTCGCGGGCCAGAGTTGAGAACCACTACCTTAAGTGTTAGCAATCCTACATGTTACCTAAAGTCTTACCAATCCTACAGGACTCCTAAAAAACGCATATCCAGGGTACCCAAAGTTAAAAAATCAATGGTCTCCTTCAAGTCAGTTTTATATTTCCATCAGATCTTTTTCCCAGGTAGGGGTGTTCGATTACAGGTTTTTTTGGAGTCGACTCTGATTCCCGACTCACATTGTTGGAGTCGATAGAATCGACTCTTCAACTTCATTTACTGTCATTCAAAACAGGGTCTTAAATGCTTTCACAAACACGATTTCGATGTGTGTCCAAACAACAGCTCGTGCAGTCATGCGCACAGACTCGCATTTAAGCATAGCAGCAGACGCTTATTCAAAACCACTTATACAGTTTCAACAGTTGTTCAGAGAAGTCCAGACTAGAGGAGGGACATAAGAAATATAAGAGTTTTTAAGAAGAAGAATTTGAGCATCCACTGTGATTGGATTAAAGGCGAAGAACGAGCGGGAAATATTCTATGCCCTTTTATAAGAGAGGTGTCGTTCTTTCTCTGATTACTGCAGTGTTTTGGATGGGATGTTAACCTGTACTGTCAGGCATGGAGCGGAGGGGTGACGTTTACCTTAAACATGATTGCTTTTTAAATGGTATTCGCTGCTTTGCACCAATTACAACTACTATTTAACCAGTTATAGCCTATGACAACATACAAATTATGCAGTCAAAAAGGAGTCGATTCCTGCCAAAAGACCAGGAAAGGACAGACCAAGACCTCCTGTTAATTACTTGCGGAAATGTGCTTTAGATATACAATGTGCATTATATCCCCAAACAAAAGGTATTATTATAGAATCCAGCATCTTACAGAATGATTGGCTCAAAGAAATGCAATGTTTTGAAATAAATATTAAAATCGGGGTAACATAACAATAACATTGATTGATGTCGTCAATGCAATTTAAAAAGTCTGTGAAAAACAATATTAAATGTGTTTTGAGTTTGTCACATCATAGAAAAATGTGTTCTTTACCACCCAGCCAAATTTCTACGATAAACAAGCCGGCAGGTAAATAACGTAAGTTATCAAAATCTTGAAAAAACAAGCAGTATTTTCTGCTCTCAAACGCTGGGGCGGTGTCCACTGTCAGTGATGAAGCCACACCCACTTGAGGGAAAGCTGTTGTACTGCCAACCATAGACATATACTTTATATATTAACTAGACGCCTCATTGTCCGCTGGATTGTACGTCAACGCCGCCGCCATATTGGTGAGGGCAAAAGCCGACTATAAAGACATACGAGTGAATGGTGGAGCTGCAGTTGTCTGGATAAAAACACAACATCGTTTTCATTTCTCAACTAATTTCAATACTTCTCTATTTACGTTGAGTACAGAAACGTTTTGACTCCAGTTAAAGATGGTTAGACTTGAAAATGTATTTATTGTCATATGGAGCTGTTAAAACTCAGGCTTGTCAAGCAATCGTTTAGGCTTAATAATTGTGTACACATCGCTATTGTTAAATAATTTAAGGCAGATTAAATGCACATTATCAGAACACAGCTCGTTCACTTTAAAATCCTGGGAAAAATCTAAACAATTCATCTTTACTAATTGCTTGACAAGCCTATTTATATGATACTGCTATTTCATACTTACAATACACGGCAGTGTTATTTGATTTACTTTATTACACGGCTCATTTGAATGCTTGATTCTGATTGGCCAGTCGTGAAATTCCAAGGGTTGTTCTTTTCAAATAACAACCGCTCAAAACTAGTAACATCCTGTAACCCGGATGCTGCAAATCATTTTGAGAGGGGCAGTTTAATATTACACAAAAATGAATTATAAATATGTCTTTTAATAACATATATGACATTAAATTTACAAATGATTCAAACAATTTGCCTGTTCGTGACGTTTGAACGTCGTTTCTTACTTTAAAACCGAAACTAAACGGCTTTTCCTCGCGGAAGGTCTGCATTCGGTAAAAATGAGCTAATAAAATATTTCTAATTCACATTTTATGTCCATTTTTTTCTCATGTGGCAAGTAGTCGTGTAATAAGCGGGATAATGTTCAGGCAGCCGGCTGTTATCACAGAAATAAGCCCCTTCAGTGAGATAGAAGACCCTTCGCTTCACGTCCTGATCACACGGTCTCATTTCTGCGATAACAACCGGCTGCCTGGACATTATCCCTTACCTATCACATACATCATGTTTTACTGCTGTAACGGGTTTACCGGATAAATAAAAGAACATCTTTTATTTTTTTATCGTCAAAAATGACTACAGAAAAAGCCATTTCCACAGTGAAACTTTTTAATATAACACATACATTAAACTATATTACCTTGGGTGTTTTGTTCGATGACTGAAATAAATCTCAGAAACAATCTCTAGGCTACATGTCTGTTTTATTCTCGACTACTATAATGTGGTTATTTATTCTGTTGCTTGTCTTGTCTACAACATATCACTGAACATGGTGCCATCTAGTGGATTCTCACGAATAACAGCCACAAATAATGGATTTCACATTTCCTTATGACAACCATTCATTTTAAAGTAGCTATAATCGAGACACGAAGCAACTAGAAACTTGGTAAAGTTGTACTCTATACGTATATCATAAACCATTGATATGTTAAATATGTTAAGAAATGTAAACGTGATTGTGCTTTTAATGCCGAAAAAGCGCAGCTCTCCCATTGTTGCCCTCACCAATATGGCGGCGCCATTGACGTATCACAGCAGCGGAGCAAAGCGGCCCTGGCGGCGTCTAGTTATATATATATATATATATATATGTCTATGCTGCCAACAATGTTGGCGGGACAGGAGGAGGATTAGTCGATTCAGCCCCATTCACCAGTAACAGCGGATTATCAGTGAATCCCAGCCGTCTCTGATGAAAGTTTGTGAAACTATCCGTTGTAAAATGGTGATCTTTAGCACTCTGTCACAAAATGAATCCACCACTATTATTAACCTACAGTCAAAATGTCATCTGACAGCAATTACAACCTTATTTTGAGGTACTGACAGAAATTAAAGTTCCTCTATGAAGATATTTCAGTAGCAAAACTTGAGAGCGTGTAGATTTTAATTTGTGAACTTGTAAAGTAAGTAGTTGTACCTGTACACTAAAATGTACACTCACAGCCCCAATGTGAAAACTTGTAAAATAAAAAACTGAAGTTGAATGTTGAGATTAGCACTCGTGGACAAAACTCACAAATCTGTCTTCTGAATGCTTAGAACGGCATTTGATGACGTCACGCGGCTGAGCCACACCGCCCCCTAATGGCAGGAAAAACCACAATGAAAGGATCTAGCAAATAATAGTTTAAATAAAACAGTTTTCAACTAAAGCGAAACCATCACACTTATGTATGCTATCATGTATAACTATTCCATGAATTATACTATCATAATATCATTCCGTAATGTATTTTAATGATATCATTCTGTATACTATTGATAATCCGTTGTGTACTATGGTTGGTTTAAAAATATAATGACAGGATGACTACATTTTCCATTATGTATACTATAATGTTCATTGATATACTATATAAAAATGTACATTTACACAGTTCAACATTATGATTCTATAGCCTAACCCTTGAGAATTATTATTGCTTTAGTTATAATGTTACCAATATTATATTAATATTTTAAAAAACACGTTCCTAGTAGTATAATATAAATGTAAATTAAATTCAGTGAGCAATGTATTATTGACCATTATTGCACTTTTAAGCTGTTTCTACTTTTTTATATTTTTTTGTTATTTTCAATAAAGGGAAAATGAACAGAAATTGTATGCAGGACTGAGCAATGCCACCATATACAGTATTGGGGTTGTGGGTTTACCTGGAAGTTTCTTTTCTCATGGAAGGTTTGGATTTTTAACAGATGAGCTTAAACATATTTAATCAATATTTAGTGTACAATTATTTTCTCATGTGATAATTACTAGCCGCAGGATAATGCATCCAGTCGGTTGTTATCGCAGAATAAACCCCTTCAGTGTTATACAAGAACTGATTCTGATCATTCTGATATAGGAGCCTTACACAATGACCGGTTTTTCTGTTTTTAATTTTGATCATTATCGTCAGCGAACTTGGTTAGGTTGTTAATTAGGTTGCTAATTTATACATCACCCTTATCAGATTCAAGATCTTTATTGTCATACAGTATGTACCTGTAAAAAAATTATATTTTGCAGATGGGGTAGAAAAGCAATAAATAGATAATAAAGGACAAACATAGAACAAAGATATACTGCCGTAAATATAAAAGAGAATAAAATAGAAAAGTTAATTTATAGTAAAAAAAAGTGGCTGTAAGTAGTATTTTTGTTAAGGAAAATGTATTTATTGATTTAGAGTTTCATCTTAAAGTAAATACTGTATTAGTGATTTAAAAACTCATTTCATTGTGTTTTTTCCCGCCATTAGGGGGCGGTGTAGCTCAGCCGCGTGACGTCATCAAATGCCGTTCTTTCTCTCGCCTCTGAGCTTTCAAGTCATAGTTGCCAAGTCCGCTTATAATACGCGACCTTGGGCTTCTTTTTCTGTCAAGTCGCGTTAAAAAATCACTTGTTGCGGGTTGCGGGTTTTGGGGCTTATTTTAAAAAATATGCTTGCTTGTTCTGAACCTGACAAGCAACTTCGTTTCTTTACATCTATGGTCACTGTTTTGTTCAATCCATTAACACTGTCTGCTCGAAGGTAGGCGTTTTGTACTGCGCATTTTTGTATGAGGCAGCGCACAACATCACAGCACTGCGAGAGCTATTTGAAAGCATACAGAGACGTCTACTGTCGCATCACTCTCGCGGTACTATGATGTCACGCGCCGATTGGTCTGCGCGGCGCCGCAGGAGGTCACCCAACAGATCGAAGCACGTAAAACAACATAGAGAAGCCAAGAATGCTACAGTGGTTTGAAACTGCAGTGACAGGTTTGAGAGGTTGTAGATGCCTATTTGTGGTTGCAATTCAAATCTGAATCTAGGAAAACGTGTAAATATGTGCTATGCATTTGTATCTGCCAATGTATTTTAGTAAATGCCAGTTTACATGTTTGTGACTATTTTTCTGCAACTTCAAATTTAGAAGACAGATTTGTGAGTTTTGTCCACGAGTGCAAATCTCAACATTCAACTTCAGTTTTTTATTTGACAAGTTTTCACATTGGGGCTGTGAGTGTACATTTTAGTGTACAGGTACAAATACTTACTTTACAAGTTCACAAATTAAAATCTACATGCTCTCAAGTTTTGCTACTAAAATATCTTCATATTCAGATGAGACGCTTATAACTTATAAACGGCTTTTACGAAAATAAATAATAATTATTATTACATGAATTATATTATACAGCACTGGTGGCAACCGGTCTTTTACAGGTATAATGAGTGAAGATGTGAGCTTCTCGGAGACTTTGCTGAGGTGAAGAATGCTAAAACATGACAGCGCTTTAATGCTATTGTTTGGGCTCGTGAGAGCAGCTGTATATGGTGGCATTGTCTATCCTGTGGGTGTCCTCTTGAAGGTGTGCGTTAAAATGTGTTTGTAAGAAATACGGTAAAACTAGGCTCTCTGCCAGAGGAATCTGTGGAAATATGAAAGAGAGGTGGAATCCAGTATGGATGAGAGGGCCATAACATTTAGCGCACACCTTCAGGAGGACACCCACAGGACGGACAGGATGCTGACACTACCTTCAAAGGGACAAGTTCCTTCCCCGGAGCGGTAGGCTGGCGGCGACTATGTGACACTGTCACACATGACACATGTTTTAACTGCTCAATGTATCTTATGGATTTCTGTATTTTATACTATAATATATTTCACATGTTGTCTTAGACATTTTATTCCTCTTAATGTTTTATGAGTGCATGGCTTTAATTTGACCTGGTTTGTCTGGAGCGATTCTAAAGGAGGCATCATGGCACAAGTGGTTAGCTTAGCTTAGCTCAAACCAATGATTGCTGGAGTCTGAAGGGTTCTCTATTGAGCACTTGCCATTCCAGACACATTTCAAGGATTGTGGATTATCACCTTATTGGATTTTTAACACACTTGGACTTTTAAGATTGTTTTACGGTGTGGTCTTAATATTATCCATGCTTTTAACCGTCTTAGTTTTAGTGTGTTGTTTCAGTCTAATGTGAATATTGTAAATACTCATATCATTTATATCACTTTTCTTTCTCATCCTTTTAACTGATCTAATCTCACACAGTCTCATCTGACCCCATTTGAACTGGTGTAACACTTGATAAAGCAGATCGTTACAAAGGTACAAGTTAATGTTTATTTTTCGTTTTTTCTATCATCATTTTAGACAATTTCAAGGATAAAAGATGTTTTTTATTGATTCGGTAAAACAGTCATAGCAGTCAAACATTTGTGTGATATGGATACAGCCGTGCATTGTAAACAGTAAATTGCCAGAACTGTAATAGCCGCCCCGTTGATTTACGATCCAGCGGACAGTGAGGTGTCTAAGTGTTTCTTATGTATCCTACAACCTTAAAAATTTCTCCATCATCATTACATTTAAGAAGCCCAGGAGAATGAAGGATTTGTTTGACATGTGCCAAATCCCCTTTGCTGAAGTTCATTCAAATGAGCTGTGATTCAAACACCAGAATGATTTGATTCTTACCTTTCTAGCTCAGGATTAGGTCTGACAACATGCCCTATTCTGCTCATGTTCCTCATTGCTTCCTAGAAAAGCACCAGATAGTATTTCCTGAAAGTATGACTGATGACCTCATGAATCAATGATGATAAAAACCTGTGAGATGCAGGGCGGTATGTAGTGTACCTGAATGGAGCTGTAGTCAGATGATGCACAGGCTCCTAAAACTGCAGCTCCGACCAGCACAGGCTCCCTTTCTTCTGACAAAACAACAGGCAAACCTGTACAGAACATCATCATCATCATCTCAAATCAACACAAACACACAGTGGGCATTTAAAAATGTGTAAAAATGTTTGTTTGTATGTTGTCAACAACACAGATCTACCTCACACGTGAACATAAATCACATCATTCGCCCTAATGTCTTCTCTTTTCATCTGTCTTTATAGTTTCATCGTTTTAGGATTTTTGGTGAAATGTTTGAAAAGTGTGCTTGCTGGAAGGCAATGCCACATTCATTCATGTATTCGTATGTGTGACAGCACATTTGTGAAGTGTTTTCTTTACGTTCTTCAGAAGAGAAACTGCTGAATCTGGTTTGTGTTAGCGACGCTCCCAGCACAAATGAAGGGGTGTAAGTGTCATACCCGTGACGTTGGCATGTAACTGCACGAGCAGCGTGTTCTTGCTCAGCCCCCCGCAGAGGAACAGGGTCGTGATATCATGTCCTGCCTCTCTCATGGCATCTATAATGTGTCTTGTGCCAAGCTTCATGCAACAGAGAGAGAGACAAACGATGAAAACGTTGGCAGCGTTGTCGTAGACAAACATCTGATCAGATATCTAGTTTGTCTTACAGCGATAGCCTGCAGTGTGGCTAGGTACAGCAGGGCCAAGTCATCCAAAGTCTGTGACAGAGTGAGTCCGACAACCTGAACCCCAAAAAAAACTTATTTTCAAACAACTTTCATCAGGATAGTCCTGCAAAGCCACAACTGAGAGCCTATGTGAAACCAAACAGAAGAGAAAAGGATTTGTTATGATAAGAACACAGCGGCCATCACCGTGCCCCTGGACGTCTGGTCGGCCAGTGGTGAGCGGTTGCCATGGAAATCAGGCCAGACGTGCAGGCCGGCGGTCAGCTGCTCCAGGTGTGTTGGACCTCTGGTCATGTTCTCCAGACGGACATTCAGACAGGAGTAAACGTTCTTCCCGCTGCGGAGACGGAGAAGTGTTGAGAGACCACACGCAGCAGAATCACTGAGATTTCACATGACAAACTGCAAACCTCTTGTCAGCCAGTGCTTTTAACTGCGTGTACGCCACGTGTCCTTTCACCACATGCTCCACCTGCTCGTCAAATAACCCATTGTTAGGAAACCATCGCACGCACTACATCATGCCATAGGTTCACATGCTTGCATGAAAGCTTTTGCTTCAAAAGAAGTCTATCCTAATAGCACACTTGTATACAGTATACACCTCCTTTCTGTAAGGGGGATGTTTGAGGCAAGGAATTGTGGGATGGCAATCACGGCATCGCTGTAATTACTGCATTAGAGACAAACATGTTTCTGGAGAGAGATATGATTTTTTGACATCATTGGACTAACCAGTCGCCCAGTGGCGCTCTGACCTCCCTCATTCAGCCACAGATCCGGCACCATGGCAGACAGATACGGACCCCAGACCCCTGGAACAAACAGCGCCCGCTCGCTAACCTACAAAACACAGCGCTTCACAATCACACTTTCACACGTCTGCACACCTTCTCTCTCATCACACCGCAGTCAAGCTTACAGCCATGTGACATGAGGACGTGCCACATATAACAGCCATACGGGATGTGATCGGCTGGTTTTCACACGGCAGGTGGTGACCGCTCACGTCGGATCCCATCACCCCTAAACGAGAGATAATGAAGTGAAGGCACGCAGACTCGTCAACAAACTCTGGGAATGGTGTGCGGTGTACCTAAACCTCCTGCGTGAGCATCTATGAGCGAAGCCCCGACTGCCGTGCCCGGTTTCAAACCTAAATCTGCGGCAGACTCGGCGGTGAGACGTCCTATCAGACTGCCTGGACGACCTGTCTCCGCCCCTTTAAATGAATCAGCACGAGCATCAGTTCAAGCAGGCAAAGGATCACTTACTGAGCCACACGACTTATGATATGAATGAGCCCATGCTAAATGTGGCCGGAGGCTTTCGATCTTACAAAGGTCCACTATTAAGTTCTAAGCCATTACGGACCGCTAGACTGTTGGTGGCCGTTTGTTGAGTCAGCGAGTTGAACACACTAGAATAAGACATGGCTACATCTCTGACCTTTTCCAAACGGGAATGCTCCAGTCCATATTCTGTGTCAACCCACCTCACGTTTGCCCGTTTTCTTAGCTTACCTATTCTGGAATAATTGTTCTCCACCAGGTCCTCCAGTCCAGCGGCAGTCCAGAAGGTGTCGTTCCAGCCGTCTGACGGGGAATAGGTCCATTTACACACTACAGTACACAAAGACCTGCATCAGGAGATCAGGGTGAGCCGGGGGCTTTACTGCACAATGGTATTCATTTAACAATCCGGATGAGAGCGAATCGCACGTAACCTCACAAAAGAGTCACCCATGAAACATGGAAACAATGATTTCAATCGGCACAAATTCAAATAGGCAGTTCAACAAATGTACAATTTGGAGAACTTCTTGACAGGTTTTGTGAAAAGACAAACCTCCTCACCTTGCTAAGGACCCCGTGGCTTTCCATGACAGAAAGTCTGGAAGATCGAAGAAATGTGCCGTTTCCTTCCAGCACGTTTCCCTCAGATTCTAGTCCAAAAGAAAAGACAGGATCACACAGGGGACGCACACAGTCTGCAGTACCTCTCGGTGACGCGTCCCACCTCTTTGAGCCACAGTAATTTGGGTGGCTGCATTTCCGGTGACATCACCCCTCCAACTCTCTGAAGGACTTCATGTTTCGTGGCTGTGATTCGAGAGGCTTGTTCGGCAGCCCGATGATCCATCCACATCACCACATTCCTTTCTCTGATTCCTGCAAAACTGAAACTCGATCAGACATTAGTGTTACAGGGAACGTCTGGACTGCAGTCTACAACAAAAATGGCCTCGTCACCAGTTTGATTGACAGCCACAGGCTGAAAGTCTCGGTCCAGAGCCACTAAAGAGCACGTGGCATCAAATCCAATTCCTCTTACAGAGTCCACATCAATGCCCCGAGTTACTTTCTGAAAAAACAACAACAACATGCATACAGTCTGTTTAATGGAGAAATGGTTTGTGTACCACCACACAAACATGTTTCATGGTTTGGACAAGCAGGCAGTCCAGCGATGCGGTTTTAGAGAAGTGTTTAGTTTGAAGTTGTGAGTGACCTTCACAGCCGTGCAGCATTTGCTCCAGATGTCTGCGGATGACTGCTCGTAATGATCCGCACACGGTTCCCACACGTGAAGGCTTTCCTCTGACGTGTGTGTGACGTGACCGTCCCGTGTGACCAGAGCCGCCCGTACACTGCCCGTACCCACATCCACTCCAATATAAGCAGAACCGCTCATTTCTCTTGCACACACATTACAAACACATTACTTCACGAAGTGAGTTGTTTTACATCAAGAAAACAAAGCTACGTTTTCTACAGTCGAATGCAAACACAACCATAAGTCATTTAAAAACATAATGAAATAAACTATATTGTCAATGATCGACAACACATCGTGGGAGGGTTTGCTCACTGCCTTTTAAGCTATAAGAATTAGTGATGGGCGCTTTCCAAACAGGCTTCATGAAGCTTCGAAACCCGTATCGATTCAGTGCTTCGAAGTGCGTGTCAAACTGGCTAAGTCACGTGATTTTTAGCAAACGAGGCTTCCTTACTTTATTGTTTCAAAACTCGACGACACTTCGCCACTAGGGGGTGTTGATCTGAAAGTTAACTCACAAACCAGTGTCTATAACTGATTTAACTGTAAATACAAAAATAACCATGTTTGTAGTGATCTATGGACAGTCATCATCTCGGGATAAGTATCACTTAATGTGAAATTAGATTTTACTAAACAAATAGAGCCATATGTTGTGTTATTGATGTAAATAAATAATGTATGTCAAATGCCAAATTATCCAACAAATAAGACGAGTGCAGTAAAAAGTCAATGGTCAGTTATAGCCTATGGGACCATTTTGAGAACAGCCTTGTGAGGTGTGTGATGGCAAATCGTACCACTTATCGATGTTGAAACACATGCACTCCTACCTCCTTCATTTATTGGATGGGCATAGGTGTAGCCAAAACATCTGCTGTTCTTAAGGACACTAAAAACTCGAAATAAAAAAAAAACATAATAAAGAAACACTATTGTAATAAATCCTAGAATGATGTGAAGACGCTTCAACCAGGATTCGAAGACTCGACGACAGCACGCCAGTCAACATCACTAACCACTCCCCCACCCCACTGTGTAAATCACTAGTCATTTGTGCGTGTTGCTCTAGGACGCTTACATTACTTAGTTAATTCTATTATTTAGAGTCTAAATCGTTGTTATATAAGCGTCTTCGAGCAACACGCGCAAATGGCCACTAGGTGTCACCGTGGAGACGGGTGTCGGAATGGTTCGAAGCCTCGACACGATACGGCTCATTTGATTCAACTGTTTCAGTGATTTTTCACGAAGCCTCGCTCTGCCCACCACTAATAAGAATACAAACTATTACACAGAAAACGATCAGTATGACTGTATGTTTAATTGCCAAGCAAAGTTAACGATTGTAAGAGAAAGACTGTATATCAATAACAATAATTCACTTGACAAAAAAGCTGCGCGTGTGTTTAACGTTACCTGCGTGTGTATGAGCCAGCAAACACGACGTCGCGCGATCTTCAAAACCACTGAAGGCACCGCGAGAGAGAAGCGCGTTCCTCTGGTGCTTTGATGATGTCATAGAATAGATAGAACACGCCTCCTGTTTTCAAGCAGGCAGCTGCTGGAAAAGGTTAGAAAATGATATTAATATACTATATAATATCGCTATTGTACTGCATTTTTGTTTATCAAATTAGCCTGTTGACACGATTCTTTTTTATTGTGTCATGGGTTTATATGTGGTGTGTAAATCGTGAACACAGGGTTTCTCTCAGAAATCAATCAATGGTTTACATATAAACAGCTGACACGCCGAACCGCTGTAGGAGAAAGTTCAACAGTCATACTGAGAACTAAACATCTCACAATGAAACTGAGCAACTTTTAAAGTAGGCCACCGTTTGCCATTTTACTTCACTATATGTGAACGTGTTCAGGTCTAACACTTTCACTCACACACTGAGAAGCAGTGGCGTAACTTTGTTTTGAAAAGTGGTGGGGACAAAGACGACACAAACAATACTTTAATAAATTGTTTCTGCAATAACTCGTTGGGAATATTCTTGGACGTCACAAGCGCGAAACATGTAGGTGACTCCTCCAGAAAACAGTATTAAAACTGCACCGCTTTATATGGCTTCAGTGGCGTAACGTTAGTGCGATAGACGCGTGACAAGTAATATTGACACTGACGTGAAGCAGGTTCGAATCCGCTGATCTCACTATTCTAAATTTTCACATCACATATCTGCTTCCATTTGTTTTTAAACTATATCATGTTTTCATCAATATATAATTTAAAGCATGTTTTACTTTATTATATGTAAGGATGGCTGTTGGGTCCGTGTATCATCTGATCATTTGATTATTCCATTCAATATAACAAACGGAAAAAGAAAAAAACTGTCGATATTTCGTTTTTCCGTTTTTCTGTATGCACAAAAAAAAACGATGTTTTTCTTCTTATTTCAGCTTTAAAAGGGAAATCCAATAAATAAATAAACCAAAACGAAACAACGACCCTAATTATAGTTTTTTCATTTTTGGGTGAATTCCCAGGGTCTTCCGCGCGCGCACGCTTTGCGCATGCGCAATGTACAGCGGCTTACCGGGATCAAGTGCATGCGAACTTGCGAAGCTCGAAATGGAAATGGATGCATTTGCATATGCTTTGTTTGTACTTTTCACTCCCACTAAAAGAGTCACACTGAGAGAGGAGGACATGACGGTGGAAAATATTTCAAATATATATATTGAACAATGCCTAACGTTCACATACAATACTTTCCAGAGCTTACAGTCGAAGTTTGTTAGCATTATTGCTTTTAATATGTGACATTTAAGTAAACGATTAAGTAGCCACAGCTGGCTTGCAGCAGCAAAGGTGTAAATCCATAAATTACTTTACCTCACTCAACCGAGTTCATTAGGTTCCCCCAGATAAAACTACTGTCCTGCTATAGAGTAATTCATAAAAGATGTTCAGTTTGTGTTGAAACTGTGTGGTTTTTGTGTAGGCTAGTCATTTGCACTATTACATTACATCAGTTTTAGCTAAATTAACCAAGTAAACTGCCAAATGATTGTGGTCATGTGCCTATGTCTACGTAGGCAATCATTTCCATTATGCAGATTTTTTTGCATTAGGCTACTGCTTTTAGGTAACATGCCAGAGCCTGTACCTCACGGAGGGACCATAATAATGTTGCAGTGTTCCCCAGAGAGCATGGCCTCTTTTCCGACATTTCGTGATATGGTCATATTATTAATAAACATTTGATGAATATGAAACATGTACAGCTCGAGTGAAGCCATTGTAAATGATAACTGATCGATCGCGAGATTCGTGAAGAGCTCTAGGCGCGCTGCCGCGCTCACACAGTGCGCCTGCGCGCGCAGAAATCCGTGCAAAATCACCCAAAAATGAGAAAAACTGTAATTAGGGTCGTTATTTCGTTTTGGTTTATTTATTTATTGGATTTCCCGTTTCAAGCTGAAATAAGAAGAAAAACATCGTTTTTTATTTTTGTGCATACAGAAAAACGAAATATCGACTGTTTTTTTTCTTTTTCCGTTTGTTATTGAATGGAATAATCAAATGATCAGATGATACACGGACCCTGTTGCCGTACGTAATTAAACGTATTAATTCGTGATGAAACAAAAACTACTGAAACGAATGTGTGTTTTCCCCATGTTAAAAATTTGGTGTTTGACAACCCCCTGCTAATAAGGACAAGCATTCAAGTATACAGGGGAAATTGCCTGATAGGCTACAAATATACAACAAACTTTCTAAATTTTGTTTTGAACTCATGAAACTACAAAGTTGTGACTTTTTACATTTATTGGAGTTTTCTATCAAGTATCAAAATGTAATTAATCTTGCAATAGGCGATAGCAACCGCATGTCGAGAACAATAAGGACGAATATATAGCACCAAAGTGCAATTAAGCGCAAAATGTTTGGTACATGTATGACTTGAACAGCCATTTAAAAATATTTTCATCATTTTATTAAAAATAAATACCTTTACAATCTGATATGTGATAGGGAAAAAGTTCAGCAAACAGCAGTCGCGAACCCACGACGACATGAAGCAGGTAACACTTGCTTTGCGCTCTACGCTACCGAAGCAATTAATCTTCTTCTGCCTTTCTTACAGTTTGTCTATTCCAATCTGAAACTGATGGGCGGAGTTAGTATAAATAGCCTCTGCTTACAAAGCGGGCTACTTGCAGGGTAAATAGACGCTCCGTATTTTTTATTTCTTACATGAGTGGTGGGGACAAAACTGACTTTGGCAAAAAGTGGTGGGGACATGACCCACCCATCCACCCTCAAATTACGCCTATGCTGAGAAGCCACACATAACCCTGTGTTGTTGTGTTATTATATCAAACGCACGCTGTTAACATTTACTGCTTTCAAACATTGCGCTTGAGTCCCTTCCTTATCTGCCCTACTGACAATATATATGATTAAACAACACTAATGCAAATAATGGGTATATACGAATAAACACATGGTGAAGTATTGTGTCACATTAAATGTAATACATAATTGAGTTTAACAAGTGAATTATTAAGGGTAGCCCTCATGTTTCTCGACATTTTTATTATTATTATTTTCTTTATTGTCAATAATAGATATACAGAAGAACACCGTGGTAGTTGACACATTTTCACTGTTAGACCTTACCAGCTGTTTTTACAGTAATAAACTGTCAACATTGTCCCTGCGACATTATCACTAAATTTTCGGTATACACCAAACAGTATAATATAATACTCAGGGTTTTTCCTGGCTCAAAATGAGGCGGAGGTGGTGTCATCCTGAAATGATCTTGTACACACACACGCAGGTCTACCGTACCTTTAAGTGGCTTAACCAAAGTGACTTTGAGTTTGACAAATTAAAAGTTCTAATAAAATTAGATAAAAATGACAATTATTAAGTTATATAAAACATTACTTTTATTCAACCAAACAGAAATGTTTTTTTATCAAATAAAGCTTTTTTATCATTTTCAACTAACTTTTCAGCCCATAATAGCCAACTGAATTAACCAGTCTTTCAAAATGAGCAAAGCTCATTCACATCTTGCATTCTCTGTGGTTCACTTTAAATGATTCAAGGATCTCTTATATTCGCTAGTGACTGAAAAGTTCAATAGTTTAAATGAATCGGTTCAAATGAGTCATTCGTGTGCGAGTCGTTCTGAACGCAATGTGCGTTCATACTGGAGAACTCGCTGTGTACAGTATACGCTGATTCAACGACATTAAATAAAGACATTACAATGATGTACGTCATGTTAATTTAAGACATTTCAAGAAATTAAACGTACTTGGATGCAAAACAAACAGCCAGCTCTTGTTCTGTAACTCTTTTTAGCGCCTCAGTGTGCTGATAACGAAACAGCGCCTCCGCTGTGGCGTAATGCCGCAACTGCAGTTACAAATGACAGTCTGATAAATGCACGCAGCATTTCTTGTGAAGACTCACAACATAATTTTGGCGAGAGCCTGAGGCGGCACGACATTTGACGGAGGCGGCCGCCTCCAATTTCTCTATGCAGGAAAAACCCTGCATATTATTTAAAGAAAGGCAGAAGCCCAGAACATACAGTAAATGCAAAGCGCTTTGGCTTTGTGGATTAGAAAATCCTGTCATCCTTTTTTGATGCGCTTTCCGTTCACATAGGCTCTTCGGCATTTCTTTACATAATACGCTTTATTAAGGTATACTGAATTTCATCTTAATGGATGAAGCCACATTTAGCGTTTTGGAATGTTGCAGAAACCAGAGTTTGTTCACATTGTCGAGAAAACTGAGCTCTGTGTCCCGCACACAATGAAGCTGATGCGACTGCTTTAAGAAGCGCACTGATGGCGAGGACATGCATGGAGCGCATGCGCTTAATAGCAGATCTGGCAAATGTAGGTTTGCATTCCTCCTTTTTTAGCCCCCATGGTACTCTTCCACCCTTGAACAAATAAACATTTAAATGTGCTTATAATACCGTGCTTTAACGGTAAATTAGAGCTAATGGCTATATAAAGTGACTGGTGCATACACGTTTGAAATGATAAGCTGCGACAACGCCTTCTAATCGAATAACGAATAGTCGACTATAAGGGGGCAGTCCTAAATATAACAGCAGTTGCCAAAAAAAGCCACAATAATCCTGCAAAACTGCTGTCTGTCCATCCTGACGGATGACAATTTTGAGCATAATCCCGGAAGATAAACAGTTGCACATTGACCAATTAAAGGAGAGTTTACTCGCACGTGACTTGGTTCGGTCCGTTTGCAAATATTGCCTTGTGAATGCGAACCGTACCCAGATGAAATTGCAACCCCCGGTTTCAGAACAAAGCAATTGATCTACAGGTGTGAAAACCCCTTAACTTCGTTATCTAATGCCTTCTTGTGTGGAAATTGTGTGTTGTGTTAATCTTACATTAGAAGTAGGAAAATTTACAAAACATATCAACGAGTTTTTGTATCAACGGAAGAACAGAATGTGTCAAATATTATACAGAGAAAAAACTTGAGAAGGAATTTGAAGAGAAATGTAAAAAGTTAGATTGGAATGAGATTTTGTTAACAAATCATTTGGACGTTGCTTTTGAGTCTTTAATGGCCACTATTAATACGGTTAAATGTGAATGTAGCAAGAAGATTACGTGCACTAGGAAGAAACAGAATTTGCCTTGTATAGAAGTTAATGAAACAGAATGATTATGCTTTAAAAATAGCCCGTTTGTCGGGGTTAGCTCATGATAGGAGAACATTTCAATGGCTTCGTAATAAAGTTGTAAAGGAATTAAGAAAACCAAAAGCAACATTTTTTATTAATCTTATAAATGATGCTAGGGGAAACAGTAGAAATGTCTGTGAGAATATTTATTAAAATACAGAAGAAAAACTGTAATAAGGTAGATAAAAGTATTGAATTACAAGCAAAGGGAAATTTAATTGTAGATAAGGATCAAAAATTGCTAGCATGTACAATCCTTTTTTATAGACTCAGTTCAAGAGTGAGCACAGGGTTTTAGTACAAGTAAAGATTGTACTGGTATCTGAGGCTTGCATACCTAAAGTTTAAAGGTGGGGTGGTTGATCTGGAAAGGTGCTTGTCATGATTCCGCCCTCTCTTGTCATGCTTTTTGAGCCTCGAGGCAGAATCATGACAGACCCACACGTTTCGTGTGGAGAGAAGCATATTATTGTCTGTCAGGACATAATATGCGTTCTCTCCGGTCCCGCCCCCTCGTTCCCTCGTTAACTTCCCCTTAGTGTTTGATCCCAGTCACCTGCCCATCACCCTCCCTGTGTTATCATCCCTCGTTAGTGTTCCCCTATTTAGAGTCCCTGTTCTTTCTGTCCCGTGTCTGTTCATTGTCACTTGTACCTCGTTCGTGTGAGTCTCCGTCTAAATTATATTGTTTCTGCCCTGCGTTGGCCCTTAATGTGAGTTTGGTTTGTTTATTACTTTAGCCTCCTACGACCTGGCGTCCACATGTGTGGACATCACATTTTTGGTTGTGTGCACAATAATACTTAATTCTGAGTAACTGGAACCTATTATTCACAAACATGGACCTTTACACTGCCATCTGGTGGTGTCAGAAGAGAAAAACACTTTACATAAAAATTTCAAGATGGCGTCGAACACATCTGAAAAAATAAAGGCATCTATGGCAGGCCAAAACGTCCAAAAGGAAAAAAATGTAATAAAATGTCATTGTTGCTTCTTGTTAAGTTATGCATAGTAGTGTTGTATGATTAATATGGCATGCAAACTTGACACATTTTTGCAAAAGTAAAGATGTACTATGCCTCTAAACTTGATGTCCACACATGTGGACAATGGGACTTTGCTAAGTTGAAAATGTAAAAATGTATTAAAAAAAAAACTGTTTTTAAATAACTGTGAAAACGTAGTTTAGGAAGAATTTGTTTGAAAACGGTGTACCCACAGCATTCCCACACTTACTCAAGGGTACCCACAGCATGCGCACACCCAGCCCACACTTCCCCCAGTGTACCCACACCCAGCCCACACTTCCCCCAGTGTACCCACAGCATTCCCACACTTACCCAAGTGTACCCACAGCATGCACACACACAGCCCACCCTGCCCCCAGTGTACCCACACTTCCCCCAGTGTACCCACATCATGCCCACACTTACCCCAGTGTGCCCACAGCATGCCCACACACAGCCCACACTTCCCCCAGTGTACCCACACGTACCCCGGTGTACCCACAGCATGCCCACACTTCCCCCAGTGTACCCACAGCATGCGCACACACAGCCACCCTGCCCCCAGTGTACCCACAACCCAGCCCACACTTCACCCAGTATACCCACATCATGCCCACACTTACCCCAGTGTACCCACAGCATGCCCACACGTCCCCCAGTGTACCCACACTTACCCCAGTGTACCCACAGCATGCCCACACACAGCCCACACTTCCCCCAGTGTACCCACAGCATGCCCACACTTCCCCCAGTGTACCCACAGCATGCTCACACTTCCCCCAGTGTACCCACACTTACCCCAGTGTACCCACATCTATCCCACACTACCCCCAGTGTACCTACAGCATGCCCACACTTCCCCTAGTGTACCCATAGCATTCCCACACTTCCCCCAGTGTACCCACAGCATTCCCACACGTCCCCCAGTGTACCCACAGCATGCCCAGACACAGCCTACACTTCCCCCAATGTACCCACATCTAGCCCACACTACCCCCAGTGTACCTACAGCATGCCCACACTTCCCCTAGTGTACCCATAGCATTCCCACACTTCCCCCAGTGTACCCAAAGCATTCCCAGTGTACCTACAGCATGCCCACACTTCCCCCAGTGTACCCTCAGCATTCCCACAGTGCACCCACAGCATTCCCACACTTCCCCCAGTGTACCCACAGCATTCCCACACCTCCCCCAGTGTACCCTCAGCATTCCCACAGTGCACCCACAGCATTCCCACACTTCCCCCATTGTACCCACAGCATGCCCACACACAGCCCACACTCCCCCCAGTGTACTCAGGCTAAAATGGAAGCCAAACCAAAGCTCGGGTCTTAGGAGGTTAGTTCTCGTTTTGCCACCTTGAGGGAAGTTTTTGTTTGTCTTTTTTTGAGAAGTCTCTTTGTTAGTGTTTGTTCCCCCATCGTGGGTTTTTGTTTTATAATTTAATAAATATTTTGTGTTAACCCCTTAGGTGCTGCCTGCATCTGGGTTCTTCCCCCACAACCATGTCTTCCCCCACAACAAATTATAATCCCACCCTCTATGCGATTCGCCGTCCAAAGCCACGCCTTCTCCAAACACATGAATGTATTTCATAAATCCACGTAACTAATTACAGACTAAATCCATTCAATTCTTCTGGAAGCATGTACATACCGGTCCAAAAGAAAGAGGGCAACCATGGTATCATCTTTCAGACCCTTTGCCTGCCAGAGCTGTCTCCATCGTGTAAAAGCTGAACCGATGTTAATTGCAGTTTTTCCTCTTTCATGATCCAGATGTTTTTCCTCACTGCTTTTTCAAAAACTGACTTTCGTTTTGTAGATTTTCTTGTTGTTGGTTCCGCAGGAAAGTTTGATTGTTGCTGATTGTCCGCGGACGTGAGCACGCTGATGACGTATGATGTCTGCGTGAACAGGGTGCGCAGTGGGATGCAAAATACGTTGGCTGAAAATGTACACAGCGTTCGGCCAAAACGTTTTGATTGGGCGTACATTTTTTGGTTCTACTCCTTTCACAGACGATATATAATTATAAAAATATTATTTGACCACTATACTTCTCAATTGCTATCAGGATGTAAAGAGATTTCCAACCAACATGACAAAAAAATGTTCTTGACAGGATCACCCACCATGCCTTTAAGGTAAGCTTAAGAATTCTAGGTCTAAAGATGTTTATGATTGTGATTCGGTATTAATTAAAAAATATGCAGATGTTCAAATTTATCCATAAAAAAAGATATTTCCCGAATGCTTGGAAGTCAGCGGTACTATTACCTCCAATTTAATTAACCTATATTAAAGACCGGTGATCCTATGCAAGTAACCAATTATACACCTATCTGTATTCTTCCTGTTTCCAAAGTAACTGAAAAGGTAGTTTATAATCAATTAATAGAGTATTTGAATACGGGCCATTTTCCGTTACACCCTATGCAGTTTGAATTTAGAGCTCATCATTCAACAGAGACAGCTAATTGTTTTTTGTAGAACAAATTCAATCTAGACTTGACAAGGGAGGTGTTGTTGGCGCTGTAACAAACCTCAATAGGGATGAACGAGGCGGTAACCAATTTTGTATAAGAAAAAATATGGGGGTCTGACGGTCACATCAATCCCCTGATCCAGAAAAGCAACAAACACAAGACTGTGCAAATAACTTATTTTTATTTTGTAACGAAAGAGTAAAAAAAGAAGCAAATCTTCAGGAGAGGGCAAGGCCAGCGTAAAAAACGAAACGCTCTAACTACCCAGAACAGATTTAAATAACCTGTACAAAAGAGAAGAAATAAACAACGTTTCTCCCTTACCAACATAAACCATGTTCAAAATTCAGGTTCAAAGAAAATGGCACCCTCTCTCTACTGCTTCCAACAAAAAAAGGGAAAAAACAAACAAACGTATTTACACAAAATTTAAGAAAGAAAATAATCAGAGACATAAAAGAAAAGTTACTCTTAGCGTTCCCACGCTCTCTCACAATTGCGGTCGAGCCATTCATTCACAAAGGCAAAACACCACACTCGGTCGCACAAGGCTCCACCAAAGATTATAATTCTGGATCAGGGCAAAAAGTGAAGCACGTTGCCATCAGCACTCCAGCGTTGTTTCATTTTTCTACTCATGCATTAACATGGATGGAATCATATTTAAAATGAAGATAACAGTGTACAAATGAACAAAAGAACAAGCTGCCACTAAACATTCTGCTGTTTTAGAGAAAGTTTCAGAATGGTTAATTATTCATGAAAAATCCTACATTAACATTTAGACAGACGCTTTGGATGACTTACATTGCATTATACTATACATTTGTTTCTGAGTATGTGCAATCCCTGGGATGGAACCCAAGACCTTGGCGTTGCTAGCGCCATGCTCTAACCACTGAGCTACAGGAAAGCTTTTTAAATCTTAGTGCAAAGAGTTGCTCCTAGTGAGGAAATTCTAAGAAAATTCTTAGAAATGTGGGCGTTTCCCCTTAAATGACAGAAAAGATCCCAGTAAAGAAAAAAGTCATTCATAAAGCATCTTAACCCTTAAAAGAGCTCTTAAGGTCCAAAATTGTTAGGAGTAGTGAGGAGGACTTTTAAGAGACTTAAGAGTTTCTTTAGCAGCAGAGAAAATAGACAAAATGCAAAGAGGGAAAAGAGATGAGTGAACACAATGCATGACAGTAAGTTAATAAAACACAAACATTAGATGTGCAGAGACTGATCATATTAGAGACACGCTAACATCTCGACACAGCCCAGAAATGGCATAGCACCAGAAATAGAAGTAATCACTAGAGTAACAACTAGAGTAACATATTCGTCATCTGGGAAAATGTAACTATATGCAGCAGAGATGATTTGGTTTTGTGCCAACGTTCCGTAAGCAAAGTGATCACACAAACAATTACAGCACTTACAGAACCTTATTGTGTTGTGTTGCTGTTCATTTTCAAATCAAATACATTTAGTATGACATTCTCAGCATGTTAAATAGAAATAAAGAATATTGTTATACATATATATATATATATATATATATATACATATATACAGTATATATATATATATAGTGTGTGTGTGTGTGTGTGTGTGTGTGGTAGAACAGGAACAATTACAGCTGTAATTTAAAACGGATGGCTTATACGTAGACTTAGTCTCCAAAAGACAATGTCACACATAACAGAGTCAGCCCTGTCTCCTCAGTAAGATCAAAGTTTTTGTCTTTTCCTTGCTCAGATTAGCTCTCAGATTGGTCCTGAATCTTTCTTAAACTAAGACTCCTACGTAGAAGTTTTTAAGCTAAGAGGATTCTAAGAAGCTTTAAGAATACAGGCCCTGATATTTGAGTTAAAGGAAAGGCAATAAATATTGTCGAGCATTTTAATGATTTGGGTATGATCATTCTAATTAAAAATTTAAGAAACATAAAAAAGGTATTAAGATATGCAGACATTGAATGATTTTTAGGAATACTAGGCATCAATGACCATTGCTTGCTGCAAAAATATTGTTTTATTTTTAAAGATAAAATCTGTTCAGTTTTTTAGAGCCATAAAACGACTGGTTTCTTAAAATATTGTAATTGTACATTCGTGAAAAGATGTCATTATTGATTGATTGCGATCATTGTGTAATGAATGCAGATGTGCAAGAAAAACTTCGCTCCGCTTTCATGATTTCCATACAGTGCATGCAAACGTGTTAATAAAGTTCATGTTAAGTATGTTGAAGATACTTAAATATTTTTAAACACATAAATGTAAATCAGTTATTTAAAGCAACCACGCAGTATTTTTATTCAGTCAGTTTGACGCTGCAGTATTTATCCAATCATGACAGTTGACACCGCAAATATGCAGATAAGAATGTTAACCCAGGGTTTAGTGATGGACAGTGTGAAACATCCGGTTATGAATACCCAGGGTTATCTCTTAACCCCTGGTAAATTATAAGCAGTGTGAAACGTGAAACAGATAACCCAGGATTCAGTTTACCCGGGGTTTAGAATAATCCGGGGTTAACCATTTCAAGTGTGAAAAGCTCTTATATAATCTTAAGTATGCAAAAAAACTCTGAGACAATTTCATTGATTTTGATTCCTTCAATAATACAATGCATTTTTTTCACAACTTGGTCGTACAGTATGCATTTTTTCTCTTAATGTAATCATCTTAATTATGACATACAGACGTGCTCAAATTTGTTGGTACCCTTACAGCTCATTGAAATAGATAAACCTCCTGAAGAGTGATGAAATTAAAAGCTATTGTATCATGTATACTTGCATGCCTTTGGTATGTCATAGAATAAAGCAATGAAGCTGTGGAAGAGATGAATTATTGCTTACTCTACAAAGATATTCTAAAATGGCCTGGACACATTTGTTGCTACCCCTTAGAAAAGATAATATATCATTGGATTATAGTGATATTCCTAACTAATTAGTTTCTTTTAATAGTATCACACATGTATCCAATCTTGTAATCAGTCATTCAGCCTATTTAAATGGAGAAAAGTAGTCACTGTGCTGTTTGGTATCATTGTGTGCACCACACTGAACATGGACCAGAGAAAGCAAAGGATAGAGTTTACTGAGGAGCTCAGAAAGAAAATAATAGACAAGCATGGTAAAGGTAAAGGCTACAAGACCATCTCCAAGCAGCTCGATGTTCCTGTGACAACAGTTGCAAATATTATTAAGAAGTTTAAGGTCCATGGAATTGTAGCCAACCTCCTTGGGCACGGCGTCCGCAAGAGGAAAACTGACCCCATATTGAACCGAAGGATAACTGCCAAAGAGATACAAGCTGAACTCTGAGGTTTCTGATCGCACCACCCGTCGCTTTTTGAGCATGGAAGAAGACCCAGGAGGACTCCACTTTTGAAAGAAAAACACAAAAAAGCCAGACTGGAATTTGCTAAAACTCATATTGACCTTTAGACAGATGAGTCAAAACTGGAGCTGTTTGGCAAGTCACATCAGCTCTATGTTCACAGAGGGAAAAAATCAAGCTTTCAAAGAAGTGAACGCCGGTTATGTTTTGGGGCTGCTTTGGGGAATCTGTGCAGGGCGCAATGAACTCTCAAGACTATCAAGGCATTCTGGAGCGAAACGTACTGCCCAGTGTCAGAAAAATCTGTCTCATAATAGATAATGACCCAAAACACACAGCTAAAATCAGCCAAGAATGGATAAGAACAAAACATGTGACTATTCTGAAGTGGCGTTCTGTGAGTCCTGATCTGAATCCTATGGAACATCTATGGAAAGAGCTGAAACTTGCAGTCTGGAGAAGGCACCCATCAAACCTGAGGCAGTTTGCTCAGGACGAGTGGGCCAAACTACCTGTTAACAGTGCAGACGTCTCATTGAGAGCTACAGAAAACCTTTGCTTGCAGCGATCGCCTCTAAAGGTTGTGCAACAAAATATTAGGTTAGGGGTCCCATCATTTTTGTCCATGACATTTTCATTTGTTTTATTATTGACAATATTATGTTGAATAAAAAATCAAAATCAAAGTCTGATTTCTATTAAATATGGAATAAACAATGGTGGATGCCAATTACTTTAGTCAGTTTCAAGTTATTTCTGAGAAAATTGAGCATTCTTCTTTTCTTGTGGAAGGGTACCAACAAATTTGAGCACGTCTGTACTTCCAACTTTCATTGTCAGGCTTTCTTAGTATGGGCTTTCATTTATAAACAATTTTCTCACCACATGTGTTTTATGTGGAACATTAAGAACATTGTTTTCAAGAACAAATTATTGTATTATGACAAATGGTTTAGTATTGGTTTTTGGTCGAGCAATGATAATCCTTTAAAAAACAGCAGTCACGTCCCAGTTTGCTGAATCTTTTTTCTCTGATACTCTGATCTGATCTGTGCTCTGGTCAGATATGTTTTCCAAGTCAAGAAACTATAAAAAAAGACTTCTTTCCCACCTGTAATTGCTTTATGAAATAATTTCTTTGATAACCTTAAATGGGGAACATGTGATCTTTACAGCGTGATTTCTTTCTCACAAATAACTTATCCACAGATTTGACCCTGTTAAATGTATTCAAAAGTCGACAGCTGAATCTGATATTAGCCGTTATTTTTGCTTGAACCCTGTTAAAACATTGGCACACTTGTTTCGGGTCATGTCAAAACACTCAGAGGCTTTGGAAAGACGTCGGTGCCTCTCAATAGGCATGAAAAATAAGAATAATACTATGTTTAAGTATTTTGACAAAAGCAAATATTTTTTGCTATTTATTTAATCGTTTCCTCAGCAAATTTCACATTCATAAATGCAAACGTGCCTTCTCTGTTTTTATAAGAATTGCAACATTATTTGAACGTGATCTGCTAATAAGAAAGCTATTGACCACTTCACAAGATGTAAACACTGCTTCAGAAGCACTTCCGGTTTCAGTTTTTATTCATTTATTATTATTTTAAATCTTACATATATAAATAATTCAATCTTAAAGATATTTGGCTAACACTTTAAATTGATTATAGTAATTTGTTGGTTTTATGTTGCACATTTGTGTAGTGAAACAGGAAGTTCTTCTGGACCAGTGTTGATTACATCATCCAAAGTGGTCTATAAGGACGGTCTGTTACAATTTGCTTTGATTCTGGACTCGGGTAATCATGTTTATGTAATGGCCCTCTTTTCTCTCTTTATTGTGGTTTCTTTTAAAGGTTTTGCTGGTGATATTGTGCTGTATGTTTTTTTTCTGCATGTTCCCATTCTCAGCAATAAAAAACACTATCGCTCCATCGTTTATCCCCATAACGTGATTTGTTTTTCATGAATTATTAAAACATTGACATTCTGTGAGCACACAGTGAGTTTATAAAAGTGTAGCCTAAATGTGATAGGCATAAACAATGCTCATAAACTGAGAGGAGAGTTTTCAGCTCTTGAATGTACAAGATTTGACGTGATTTTTATTCCAGTTCATTTTATTCAATCTTGAGTGTCTTAAGGCAGCAGAAACCACATTTTAGTGATGTACAAACATTTCTACAAAAATATCGACTGTACACGGGCACAAAGCTTCAGTGAGCTACATGTATACACAAACATTTATGAAACATCCAACAAAAAAAGGCTCTCTAAACACGTTAGCATAGCAGAGTCCTTTTGTAAAGTAAAAAGAATCACGCAACAGATCTCCGACAGAGAATATTTACACAGAAAGCTGTTTTTCCGCAGCGAGTGTGTTGCAGATTTCACCGTCCTGTCTGACACGCATGACATGATGTGCTGTCATCGAAATGCATCTGTCAGTTAACCAGCAGGCCATCTTTGGTGGCAAGATGCTGCCGATGGATGTGATCCTGTTCCAGCTCCTCACGGCTGGGATGCCAAAGCCTTGCGAGAATCCTCTCCATGTTCAGTGCATACATGGTGTGTGACGGCATTATCCTGCGATGAACCTGAAGAGAGACATCAGAATCCTTTCACAAAACATACCAGATACGTCCGATTTTTAAGGGGTGTTGACATTATAACGATAACCATACAAAACCAAGTTTTAAAAATAGCTGGGTTCACATCACAACTATAACGATAAAGAGAACGATATCGATCACTTTCGGAACGGTTTTCTTTCGAGCTGATGTAACAGTCTGTAATAAGTCTGAGCAAGCTGGCAAAATAAATTCTTTACATCCCGGACACGAGCGCATCTTCATGCTTCGGAGAGAGCATCCGGCCTGCCATACTTTGGAGAAAAGAGGCTCGGGAATGAAAACGAAAGCATTAGCAGCAGGTCATGTACAGTACATTCATTTTACTGATTGGGAACCATGCTGCGTGCGAGCTTAAAATAGACAAAGTTATCGGTATCGTCCGCTGGTGTGGATGCGGATATATAGTTATAGTTACGTTTAGACTACTAACTAACATAAGCAGGGGCGGACATCCCGGTGGGCCGCTAACGTATGGGGCCGGAACGGACGCGTTGGCCGCTCAGACGGACGTATTATAAATACGGTGGAGGGCCGATGCGGGCCAAAAAATGCCAGGGCCAAATTTTCTTTCCAGTCCAGCCCTGAACATAAGTCACTCACTATCATGACAGTGATGAGATCGCTCCACTACAGAAAAGAGTGTGCTCTGTTTCAGGGGCAAGCCTCAAATAAAAACCCATCATCACATCACGAAGACACATGCCCACACCTGCAGAGCTTCCAGGATATCGAAGATGCTGATGGGGGGAAGAGGGGGTGGGATGACATCACTGGAACAGGCCAGCAGAAGAGCGGCCTGCTGCTCTGCTTCATCCGGTGACACTTGAGGAGGGGGGCCGACGGGAAGTGAGGCGCTCGCGGGGGGGCTGGAACAGAGAGCAGCAGCCAATCAGAATCCACTCGCTCAAAACTCATCAATCCCATCAGCCCTGCAAACCTCACCATTCAGTGACGCTGTGGTAAGCTGCCAGACTGTTCTTCAGGTACGGTCGGGGTGTGACGTCACTTCCAAAGGCATACTGAAAGTGTCCGTCCCGCAGACGGTAGGCTTTCCTCCGCGAAACCACAGCGGTGATGATATCTTTCAAATGGATCTTTAAAAGAGCAAAGAAAACGTGCAACAATCTAAAATCTGAATGATGCATTTATGGGAAGGTAAAGGAGTGTTCACCTCTGCTGTTTTGGACGTTACACTGACACCTGTTAGTAGTGTTCGGGTAGTATTTGGCATTATATTGAGTTGTTTGTGTGTTCTGTATACATGTCATAATGATTATTACTTGTAATAATTATAGACCTCTTCAGCGCTGGTCCAGAAGAACTTCCTGTTTCAGTTACACAAACGTTTGAACAACATACAACCAACTGGATATTTAGAACTGATTCATGTCACACAGGCATATCTTTAGCATTCAATTATATATATATTTATTATTATCTTTCGGGAGCGCAGGAATGCAAAATATGTGTTTGGCGCATCACGTGAACTTATGTGCGTCGTGTCAAAATACGTGCGTGCTGCAGACGCGTGGAAAGTGTTCACAGGACACTCAAGTCCGATTACACGCGAGACTAGCGCGTATCTAGCGTCTCTTTTAGTGTAACACACTTATTTTTTATTAGTTGAATAAAGCTCACCTCTAAAGCATAGAGCAGGGAGCTGACGGCGTCCTCCGTCACGTTGTCCAGGCCCATCTCAAAGGCGCTCACCATCATTCGAGCTTCAATCTGGCATTTGGTGGGCAGTAAAAGCGTCTGAGCGCTCAGTCTCACCTCCGTCTCATCGTCTGCGCCCGCCTCGCGAGGACTGAACTGCTGAGCGGCGCCCAGAGGGTTTTGAGGTTGAAACCGATGCTGAGGAGAAGAGAAATGATTTCTTTCTTTCTTTCTTTCTTTCTTGGTTTGGTACTGCGAGGGATGTACTCCGCACGCATATATGAATCAGTGAGTAAGTTCACGTGCGGCGGCCAGAGAAACTAACGTCAAACTTCTGCCGAACGGACGGGAATCTTTTCTTTCCTCGGTTAGGTTTGCCTGGTTTGGATGCAGATCCGCCCGACCACTGTAATGCGCCCGGCCCTTCTGTACCAACACACAACAACAACACACAAGACGTGAAGGGGCAGACACGTGTAACTAACTAGGTTTAAATCTGTGTGAAAACACCGAGTCTACCTGCTGTGGACACGATGATCTGACAGCGTGTGAGGATGGCCAGCAGAAAGTCGTTGTGAACATGAACTGTGGACGACAAACATTCACATTCATCTACACAGGAGCACAGATCAAATAAACGACTGAAGAAGGGCTTTTACCGTTATCCTGAGCCAAGAGTCGCCGCGCTTCGATGTCAAACTCTTCTTTGCTTATTTTCTGCTTAAACCAGAGCTTTAAATTGGCCCAGTAACTACAAGACATACATAAACAAATCTAATGGTTTTCACATAGAGACGTGACAAAAAATAGACACCGAGTCGACACTAAAACCAATACAAGTCCCATTGTAACCATGTCATCCAGCAGGATTTCTCTGACGCTTCTATTGTTTTTACCTCACGTGCAGTGTCGTTGATCATACATAGTCGGGTCTTTTCACAATAAATACTAGCACTACTCTACTAATAACAAACAAACAGCAACCGGAAGTGTTTACAATCTGTACATTACACGCACAGTGGCACACGAGACATTGTGTGAGTCAACGAGAAGTTCCTCCTTTAGCCGGGTTAACTGTGAAAAGACCAACAGTTTATTCAAAAGAAATCCCAGCTAGTGCTAAAATGACTCGCATCAACTCTGCACGAGTTGTGTGTTTGAGAAAGTTTGAACAAATGTACATGTGAAACTCTTCTGTCATTACAAATCTGTTACTAAGCATGTGTGAAAGATGACTGCTGCTGCGTGTTAGAGGTCCTTCGTTTGAAATGAGAATTATGTGAATGACTCACTGTTTAACATTATCTCCTACAGCATCGGTTAAATTCTTCTTGGCTATCTCGAGTTCACTCGCGTGAGCCGCCATGACGATCAGACCGGAAGCTGATGTGACGTCTTCCTCGTGTGTCCGATAATCCGACCTATGAGCGCAATACTGCCACCTATAGACACACGCTACATGAAGAGAATCACGGGTGCCTCATAAAACACAAATAACGTTTACATTTCTTAAAGAGTACATTCCTCGAGATCATAAAAAATACATTTCATGAAGTGTTTAATTTTGCCGTGTTTGAATGTAAGCAATCTGCCAAGTTGTAAATCCGAAGGTGAACGAATAACAAAGTTATTAGCTTATAAAAAAGGTAATCGACTCTGAATCACGCGAACAAGCCATGACCTGTCCGAATCTTTAACCACAATGTACCTACGTCACTAGAAAAATCCCCGCCTACTGACTGCAAAAACTTAACTCTCTCCTCCCCAAACACTGTACTAGCTCGTTCGTGACGTGTGCATCATGTCTAAGAGAAGCTGTGTTCTATGTATTGAAACTAAGTCAGTCTTATTTTCACTACCAAAGGAAGAACTTCTGAGGAAAAAATGGTTACTATTTATTTTTCAAACGACACCAAAGGAGTATAAACCGAACGTTTTACTTTGCGCGCGTCATTTTACCGAAGATTGCTTCATCAATCTTGTCGCCTTTACTGCAGGATACATTAAACGTCTTTCCTTAAAAGATGTTGCAATACCAACTGTATTTGGACCTGTAAGCTCCACCGAATCACAACCTGTAAGTGTGACTCTTTATTTTTGTCTTTACTTTAAATTAAATTTGTGTGACGTTATCTCATGTCTGTGTTTAGCTAACGTTACCGTTATTTTTGGGGTTGTTACTGTTTGTTTACCTAACGTTAGCTATAAACTCGTTGCGCTAATGTAAGTGTTCAACCATATTAACTCCCAAAGTCTTTATTTCAAGAACTGCGTGGTGTACTATAGTTATAATAACATCTGAAGATACGAACACCGTACACTGTATGCCGTGATAACTAACTGTTACAAGAGAAGTGTCTAAAACTGTCCTTTTTCTTACTGGCATCTGTATAAGGATTAAAGAATGATTCGTCAGACTCGGGCTCGAACTGGTAAGGTAAAATCGACGCCATCTCTCTCTATACACTGTTAATATCCAACCACCTGCAAACCGTAATACAGCAGTAATGATAGGCGGTCCATTTGCGACACATGCTGAACGCGTTTGACCAATCACAGAGGACTAGACCATTTGACCAATCACAGCAGACTAGACCATCTGACCAATCACAGCAGACTAGACCATTTGACCAATCACAGCAGACTAGACCATCTGACCAATCACAGCAGACTACACTATCTGACCAATCAGATCAGACTACGCTGGCGGAAAGGCGGAGATTACACAGATGAATCGCGGAACGAATCATTTGAGAGTCAGTCAAGAAGTAAGGTAATAAAAACTGCTTATTATTACGAAATAATAGTATTTTTACATCATGTATGTACATAAACTTGTTGTCGGACACTCCATAAACCAAAATAAGCCCTTAAAAATATTGAGGAATGTACTCTTTAAGCCTTTGAAGGTCTGCGTTAGCATTTGAAAGAGGTAGATTTGAGGAAACACATATGGTCGAAAACCAAATCAATTTAACCCAACATTCTGAGTCATCGGTTGAACTCATATGAAGCGTGTGACACCCCAAATGACCACTTGATGACGGAGTGTTTGACAGATGTGAAATGTCAAAATCCTCATATCAAAATCATCAGTGAGGGCGTTTTTTGAGTTACGTTTTTATTCTACACTCCCAGTGCATTTATGAACAAAAACAGCCTATAAATGTTTCATATTTTTTTTAAACATGCTCAACCTGAGAGGGCTCAAAACAGAGCCCTTGAAAAACAGAGTTGCGACACACGTCGATCTCGCCGCTCTAGGCGCGTCAGCGCCGCATCGAGATCAACATATTTCAACTTTTCAGAAAGCTGCACGCGCACCGCAGATCATGTGACAAGAACCAACCAGCCAATATAGACAAGATCAATGAAGATGGAGACACAGATGGTCACAGCATAAATAATCCCTTTCAATGTGTGTGACAGCGGTATGGATTCCTTTGCATTTTATGAAAGACTTCAAAAATTTCTCTTAAAAGGAGAAATTCCCGACTGTCCTACAGAGCGTCGGAAGGTGAACCGGGCGTCTTCGAATTTTATCATCAAAGGTAATTAAGTTGCGTTAAGCGATTTTATAATTAAAAGGAGAACTGACAATCTGTTACAACCTGGGTCATGTGCTTAATTTACAAAGTTATGTTTAAAATATCGAGCTACATTAACTGTACTTGTTAAATTCCCGTATAGAATAAGAAAACGATATAGAAAAAAAGCAAATTACCAATAGAGACCAACAGAGCCAATACAGTTTATTATTATCCATTAAAACCAATACAAATCCCTATAAAACCATTAAAACCATTACAACTTCCTTAATGGTTTCTATGGTTTTTTTCAGCAGGGTTCACAGGGATGCTAATGGTTTACATTAAAATACTACTATGAACCATTAGCTTTTACCATTAAAACCATTACAAATTTCTTTCTTTGTAGTGTGATTTTGGGCATTATTCCTGTAGGATTGAATTGTGTTATTGGTTACCATCTGCAAGATGACATTACACCAGCAGATCCCAACACACAGTAAAGACCCACAGAGACCATTATAGTTTCCATTACAACCAATACAATTTCCATTGCAATCATTGCATTTATAATTATAAAATCAATTTATATATAAAATTGGTTAAATTTATGTGATGTTTTTATTGACCTTTATGGAGTTTAATTTTAGTCAGATATCAGATAATATGATATTTCTTTTAACTGCAACTTTTTTATGCTTTTTTTCTTCTTCAAACAGGCGACAGACTCTTCTACACCGGCCCAATTAAACAGTACATGTGGCTAGTTGCCCTGTCCGAGGAAGAGAAGAGGTCTGTTCTTGCGGAGTGCCACGATAACCCTGGAACTGGCAATCACTGTGGCATCAGAGGCACTCAAAACAGGGTTGTTGCTGGTTACTACTGGTCTACATTAATCCATGATGTGAAAGAATGGGTAATATACTACAGAGGTGGTACTTTACTTTTCTAATTTTTCCTGTTTTTTTTCTGTACAAGTATCTATAGCTAAGAACTTTTGCCTTCTCTTGTTTTTGTATACCTTTTTGATTGACAAGTTATATTTATTAGTGGTCAATGTTTTTTTTAATGGCTGATGCCAATAACGATATGTTAAAAATTCTACAGATATAATTTCAGTATCTTGGCTGTATTAAGTTAGCTAAAGCTATTACATAGAGTTCATATACATTTACATATATTTTCAAAGGCATGGACAGAGGTTTGCATACTGGACCGAAGTAGCATCCCAACTCCTTCATGGGATTGTTGAGCTTGTGTTTAGGTTGTCGAAATTCACCACCACCAAACTGTCACCCAGCAGAAGAGTTGTGGATGACAAGGACATTGATAAGGTTAATGATTATACAGTAGTGGTTTTACATGAAGCATTTGCATGATTGCTGAATAAATAGTATAACTGTTGTGCCATTTTACTATGTAAGGAATAAATGACTATAGGCCATTTAATTAGTCAACCAATTAGAATGAAGCATAAACTTCATTTACTTCAATAGGTGCAGCAGCCAACCATTGTCCGAGACCTAAATACAGCGTGGTACTGGGTACAGAATCACAGACACTTATTCCGTGGGAGGTGACAAAGCCTGCCTTTTTAAAGATGAACAGGGGTGATCAACAAAATGCCATCAAGAACCTCTAGGGGGGTCAATTCTCTGAGGCGAAGGATGCCTTTTTGTTTATATTTCATTACCAAGAAGACATGGACATATTTTTGTCATACTGTGTTGATGACCAAGGCCTAAAGGTCAATGCTATGTTCTACAAAGAGAAATGTAGTGTGTGAGTGTGAGTGTGTGTGTGTGTGTGTGTGTGTGTTCATGTTTGTATATCCCGGTGGGGACCTAAACCTGAATACACACCAACACATGGGGACTCGTGTCACCGTGGGGACCAAAATTGAGGTCCTCATGGGCACAAAAGCTTATAAATTGTACAGAACAATATTTTTTACAAATCTAAAAATGCAAAAAGTGTTCTATGATCTTTAGGTTTAGGGATAGGGTTAGGGATAGGGGATAGAATATACAGTTTGTACAGTATAAAAACATTACGCCTATGGACTGTCCCCACGGGGATAGTCAACCAAAGCCTGTGCGTGTGTGTATGTGTGTGTGTGTGTGCGCGTGTGTGAGTGAGTGAGTGTGCGTGCGTGCGAGAGAGAGAGCGTGAGAGAGAGTGTGCGTGTGTGAGTGAGAGTGTGCACGTGAGTGAGTGAGCGAGCGAGCGTGTGTGAGTGAGGAATGGAACAAATGTATAAATAAATTGAAAGAATATATATATAACTGTATTCTGTGTGTTTCTTAAATGCAGTTAAATATCTAGAACAGTTATGTAGAACCTATCTTTAGAAAATGAATAGAAAGAAAACACATCTGTATGCACATCTGTATTTTCCAAATTGTGTCTAGCAAATTTAAACAATTCAGTTTAATTTGACCATTTATTTAATTCAATGAAGTTAATTTGTGCCACATATTAACCAAATTTTAACCGAAATGGATCGGGTAGTTATTTTTTATGACCACCTTAAAACAAACATGCATTATAATTCAGCAACAATTTAACAAGCCAGGAAATATCTCAAAGCATTGTAAGAAACAAATTAAGAAAAAAGAAACTTGTACAGATAAATTTATTAATAAATGTAATACAAAATGTATAAAATATATATATATTAAACTCCGAGTGTAAAACAACAGCAGTGTATAGCCTACATACCCGAAACTGCCGTAAAGTGTTTCGATTTATTTCAGACAGGAAGTGACGTCAGTTTCGCACATGCGCGGAACAAATCGTGTTTCCGGGACGGATCGGGTAGCCACATAGCCTACATACCCGAAACTGCCGTAAAGTGTTTCGATTTATTTCAGACAGGAAGTGACGTCAGTTTCGCGCATGCGCGGAACAAATCGTGTTTCCGGGACGGACGGGTAGCTCTCTTGTTTGGTGGGTGTGTCAAGAATGTCGGCCCAATCAGCGTCAACATGTGTATAACCCACGCGGTGTTAAAGAGACAGCTCGCACAATGGGTCCAAGTAAAGTCGTTTAAATGTGTCAACCGCAGCTCGGTACACGCAACAATTGAAGATATTAGAAGAGATGTATTTTGCAGTATTAAACGCGTATTTATTCCGATTTCATGAGGCTCTGAAAATGCAAAGAATGGCCTTCTCAGCTGCCATAGTTCAACTCTTGCGTCATCACAACAGGGTGTTCAACCGCACCACCATTTCCGTTTAAAAAACGTTTTGCAACGTTTTGTCGGGGCTGAACGCAGCCCTGAACTTTTCAGGACGGTAGCTCTCCAGGAGCGGGGTTGGAGACTCCTGAAATATACACAAGTATTGAAATATATGCCACACACACCGATCGGACTGAGCGGCGTCGTAAGAAGTCGAACAAGCCTTTTCTGTTGAGTTTCAGCGGCCGGCCCACCCCCCTCTATACTGTCCTCGGTGGTTTATTCTAATTTATCAACGGTTCTCCCCTCTGTTTTGTCGTCAGTGGTTCAGTCTGTTGTTTCAGCACGGCGCGTTTGTTTCGCGGTTTATTTTAGTGTTTTTCTCCGGCGCTACGTTAAATTTTCTGCAATATGTCTGTGGCTTTCGCTCCGCACCGGCAACGCGCCAAGGGCGACATAACGCCCGCGGGAATACAGAAGGTAATTTCAAATGAGTCATTTCTATATCTGAATGAATCGTGACGTCAGATGTGTTTGCTGTAGCGGCTTCGGCTAAGAGGTTAGCCGTGACACCTCTGCCACTAACGCTTTAAACAAGCGTAATAATCATTTACATTTCGTCTATATCATGATGTTTAACGTGTGCTAGAGAATGAACACGCATACACACGTGAGGTAAAGCTGATTTTATACTGCATCTCACGGTTTAAAGCGCTTCGGCCGTGCGCTCTCTTTGTTAGCCGCTAAGTTACACGACCCCCTTGGTTTTATCGCGATATTTAACATAACACAGCGCTGTCAACAAACACCTTACCGTACACTTCACATCGTCGATATTGTTTGTTTCGGATTTGATTCAAATCACGTTCAGCCAGCTGAACCGTCACCGACTAACGTTACTCGCGTCTCTTTCACATCACAATGAGTTTTAATGTCAAATACACGTCCACAGCATCCAGTGCAAAAAAGAGGTAAAACGAAACACACACACATATTTAGAAGAGAGAATAAAAATGGCTATAGCCTATGTGTGGGTGTGCTGTCTGTGTCCATGTAACGTTAGCCTATACGAGAGTGTAACGTTAGGACAGTGCTACTCGTACAGCACGCATAGTGAAAAACAGTAGAACACGTTGTTTCGCGCGACCCTTTTATACTTCTTGTACAGTTCTGTGGTGCGAATTATTGTGGTAATATTTATTTCCCTGTAGCATCAATGTTTTACTGTATAATGTTTAGCTCAAAATTGACTAGAGCTATTAATCGCGATATATCGGTATGCAAATAATCAAAAACTAAGAATTTTCACATATTTTAAAAATTATTTTACGATCGTCACTGTCAGAAAATTCTAGAAATGTCTGTAGCACAGGGAAGGTGAGACGAAGGGATGATGGGTGACTACGTCTGGAACTTGGTTGGTGAGGACAGTATTAGTCACAAATGACAAAAACCATCAAAAGTAACTTACACTTCTGAAGTCTTGGACGACTCATTTTTAGAAACCGTTGTGTTAAACTGTTGTTTTGAGCTCCGTGTTATGCCAGAATCTTGAAATTTCTGCGTACGAGTAATAATACGGAAATGTATAAATAGAAAAATATTCAGTATTCAGCATGTTGAACGTCATAAAGAAACAGTAAAAATTACAGTGAAACAACTTAAAAAAAAAAAAAAACATTTTAAATTTGCCCGGGTTCACAAACAAGGCTTAGCTTAAGCCAGGACTATGCCTTAGTTAAATTAGGATATTTAAGCCGCTTTTATTAAAATGCCTTGGGATGAAATATTACTGGTGTGCATATTGCGACATGTCATTGCCATTGTTTTATTTTAAGATATGTCAGGGCAAGTTATTTTCAGTTAAGACCGCTCTAACTTTCATTTTAGTCTGGCACTAGTTTTAAGCCTTGTCTGTGAAACAGGCAATTGTGTAATATAGCGAGGATATGGGCTACACAGTGTTCGTTTTCTTTTGTGTTTGGCTGTTACGATGCTCAGATGTTCAGAGAGTTCTCCTTATGCATGTCTTCTGATAGCCGTCAGGTCTCCGTTTCACTTGAAAATAACTTGGTCTTTTTATTGTGTTCAGTTGCTGGATGAAAACAATCAACTGATTCAATGCATCATGGACTTTCAGAGTAAAGGAAAAACAGCCGAATGCTCACAGTAAGTTCATCATTCACTGTTGTCTGTGCTTCCTCCACACATCCTAACGTTGACACATGTGGATGTCACATGCGTGTAGGATGCAGAAACATTCTTTTGGTCTTAATGAGGTGTTTATATTGCGTGAAGAGTAGCTAAACTCAGTCACTTTTCTTTCCTGTGCTCTGACAGCTACCAACAGATGCTTCACAGAAATCTAGTGTATCTGGCCACGATAGCAGACTCCAATCAGAACATGCAGTCTCTTCTGCCCGCTGTGAGTGTTTGCATGCACATACATACAAATGACCTGTCTAATATACCTTTCATGTTGTTCATAAACAACCGATGAGATACTTGTGGGGAAGGTTGCTCGTGATTGATCTGGAAAGTCAAAATAACAGAAATGAAACCCTCTGTGCTTTGCTTTCCAAATGAAAGAGGAGCTAAATGTAGTCTCTTGATTTCTCTCCTTTCCAGCCGCCCACTCAGAACATGCCCATGAGTCAGAGCGGAGCCCCCCCGCAGCCACCTCACGGTCACAGTATGCCCTCTGATGGCCCGTCCGTCCCACACATGCAGAACCAGATGAATGGGCAGATACCGGGTAAGCCAAACACTAAACCTCTAATGCCGTTCATTTAGAGAACGAACGGAAGAAATAAAGACTAGGGCGTAAACAACCGCAATTCATTTTTGCTGTTTAACGTAGGGCTGGGCGATATGGCAAAAAAGTAAACTCGATAGTTTTTTTCTATATTGATCGATAACGATATTTATTTCGATATATATTTAATTAAAAAACTGTATTAAAAGAATCTATTTTAAATACAGTTTATTAACAAAAGTTAACCTTTAACCAGTTAAAATTCAATTAAATTAATGCACTGTTGCAACACAGAGGATACTAGGCCATAAACAACATGTACCTGTTCATTCAGTCTCATTTTGACTCAATTGACTCGTTAAGTAAAGGGAGTGTTCATTCAGTACATTCAACCAATGAAAGGGCTCCTTTACTGCGTACATTCGAACGCTATTGGCTCAGCACCTGCGCACATACATAACGCTGCAATAATGTCTTGCTCCAGTAGTGGGATTCATTCAATGTATTCAGTGAACCTTAAAGACATCTCACATAAACTGTAGTACATTTCTTTAATCATGCAAGCATCTTACATACAAGGGTCAATATTTTAATGTGCACACAAACTCACTTCATTACATCTCTGATCTGTACAGGGCAGCGCTGGTTTGTTTCATATGCACCAGCTCATGTTAGCAGATATGTTAAGGATGGATATAAAAACGTTTGTGCTTGAGTTTCGAAGTAACTTGCTTGCAATTGCGCATCAAGTTTGTTTTGTTTAACCGGCGATTGCGAAAAAAATAAGACACTTGATAAACCGCGTGATGACATCTCGAGGTTAGTTTCACCTTTGTTTCCGCTTCCAGTCATGTTTTCCTCCTCATGTCGAGTTTTCTTTGCCAAGTGCAGTATGAAATGGACTTTGTACTTTGACACGCATGATAAAAGCTGCACGCTGACTGACTGTTGTTGCGTTTATTTCTGCGTTCTGTTACGACTAAAATTAATCCATATCGAGTCAAAATGACAATAGCTTATCATCGTTTTTGAAATACATTCTATCGCGATTCGATATGATATCGTTTATTGGCACAGCCCTATTTTAACGCATCACAAATAATGAAGTAGCTTTGCTCATAACAATTAACATATCATTGTGTTTCCATTTGTCTGTTTCCCGTATCGATTTATTCGTCGCGGCCAGCAACACTATCAACACTGGCCGCCATGAATAGATTTTTCATGATTCCTATTAACATTTTTATTTTACTATTTAAAACAGCTTAATTTATTGAAGAGTTGCGAGTGCTCAGCGCCTCCCTCTCTGTCATGTTGCGTGCAGTGTCTCGACAGCGCCTCTCTCACACATGACAGTGAACGAATTAAAACATGGTGGTGTTTTCAATGAATTCCTACGTGTTCTTGCCTTTCCGCCTAAACGTCAACAGTAACAGATGTTATTGCCAGAGAAGATGGCTGATCGAGTTTATCATGACTTAGAGAAAGATTTTTCCCACACACCCTTTCTCTATGTGCTTGTCTGAGTGTGTGTGCGTGAGCTCTCGCCCTCCTTATGGTGCGGTGCGTTCTGGAGTTGTAACTCTGTGTAACCGCAACAGTGTATTCTCCAATGTTTCTGAATATGCGCCGACGTGATCTACAATAAAACCGTCACTCGCATTTAAAATAAAAAAGCGCTCATAACATAACAACACATTGATGAGAAGAGCAATAGCTGTAAAGTCTGTGTGCTGCATGAGACAAACAAGTAGGCTAATATAGCCAAAATCACCTCGTATGTCCGCTCTTCAATGTAAATGTATGGTGATTTTGTCAGGCGATGTCGCGTTTATAAATCAGGATTTTAGCAGCAGTAAAAGTAACAGCTGGTTGGATTAAACATGAGGTATTATTGGGTCGGGTTTAGTCACTATTTTATACTCGTTTTATGTCTGACAACAGAACAGATAATATGTGAAAATAGCATTCAGTTGTGTTAAAATAAAATACAATATAATGTGATATATCAGAGAGTAGAAGCGAAACAGATTTCGTGTGCCAAGACTAGACCAAATGCGCGTGATGTCACAAATATGCTAATTAGTGTGTGACATCATCAGTGCCACAGTCTCAAAATCCTGTGGGAAACACTGACTCGTGTTGTATGGCAGTGTTAATTTTGACTGCAAATTTTGATTTAGTTTTAGGCTTAGACTTTTGACGAAAAAAATGTGTTTGTCATATTTTAGTCATCCCCATCATTTTAGTTTTAGTCAAGGAAATATTAAAAATATTTTAGTTGACTAAATCACATTATATTTAGTCTACTAAAATCTAACTGGTTTAACTAATTTAATTGGTGTAATTTAGGGCTGCAACTAACGATTATTTTAATTGTCGACTAATCTAACGATTATTATTATTATTCGATTAGTCGACTAATCTAACGATTACTATTTTTTTATTAATCTAATAAAGATTTTTTGGATTACTTTATTAATCCTTTGGCAAACTTTGCAAATAAACAATAAGTTCTAGTATTTTCTTACATTATAAAGCAAATCATACTTTTTACTCCACTACATTTTATAAATAAATATTGTTGTTTTAACATTTGAATCCGTGTTTACATTAAAATCACCATCTTCTTTTAATTAAGTACTTTTAATTTTAAAAGTAATAAGACTGATTTTTTATGTACTTAAGTACTGTATTAAAGGTAAAAAAATTTTTTTTTATTGCACTTATGCTTTTTGTTGTCCTTATGTTGTTCCAATTGCTTCCATTGTTTACCTCATCTGTAGGTCGCTTTGGATAAAAGCATCTGCTAAGTAACTAAATGTAAATGTAAAAACATTTAAAAATGTGTTTATGAAATACTAGAGCATGATATATGCTCGTATTTTTTTCCTCCAAGTAATAGCTGACTCTATTTTCAGTCTCATAATGTAATTGAGTAAAAGTAAAATACAACTATCTGTCTCTGTTTATTGTACAGCGAGCCCGCGTACCCTGAACTCAGAATGATACGCTTAATGCATTCGCTTCGTTATGCGCATCCCGGACGCACAATGAAGCGCTTAAAAGCACCCACTCCTTCTGAAGTCCCGGGGATCATTTTGCTCCCCATAGTAAATAATAGTTACAACACAACGAGAAGAGATGATATGTTACATGTTTAACACATAGTGTGTTGCATCAATCCGACAGTATACAGTTAAATCAGAGTTATTTCATGTGAAGACGCAACATATTCAGACTGCTTCTAATAAGCTAAGCTAGACTCAGCGAGTAACGTTAACTCACAGTCTCTAGCAAAATACATTTTAAACAAAACCATAGACTAGGGATGGGCGATATTACACTGCGTTCCAAATTATTATGCAAATGATATCTTTCTCTGGTTTTCCTAATTTGTCGATGCAAATGACAGTCAGTATAATTTTCAAGTAATCAACAGTTAGGGTACATTTGGAATTTTATTGAACAAACCTCCCACTGACAACAGTATTTATTTAAAAAATGAAAAACTCAAAATGCACTGTTCCAAATTATTATGCACAACAGAGTTTGAAAACATTTCATAGGTTGTAAAAAACTGAAAATGGTCATTTGTTGAATTTGCAGCATTAGGAGGTCATATTTACTGAAATCAAAAGCTATTTCAATCAAAAACATCCTAACAGGGCAAGTTACATGTTAACATAGGACCCCTTCTTTGATATCACCTTCACAATTCTTGCATCCATTGAACTTGTGAGTTTTTGGATAGTTTCTGATTGAATTTCTTTGCAGGATGTCAGAATAGCCTCCCAGAGCTGCTGTTTTGATGCTAACTGCCTCCCACCATCATAGATCTTTCGCTTGAGGATGCTCCAAAGGTTCTCAATAGGGTTGAGGTCAGGGGAGGATGGTGGCCACACCATGAGTTTCTCTCCTTTTATGCCCATAGCAGCCAATGACACAGAGGTATTCTTTGCAGCATGAGATGGTGCATTGTCATGCATGAAGATGATTTTGCTACGGAAGGCATGGTTCTTCTTTTTGTACCATGGAAGAAAGTGCTCAGTCAGAAACTCTACATACCTTGCAGAGTTCATTTTCACACCTTCAGGGACCCTAAAGGGGCCCACCAGCTGTCTCCCCATGATTCCAGCCCAAAACATGACTCCGCCACCTCCTTGCTGACGTCGCAGCGTTGTTGGGACATGGTGGCCATCCACCAACCATCCACTACTCCATCCATCTGGACCATCCAGGGTTGCACGGCACTCATCAGTAAACAAGACTGTTTGAAAATTAGTCTTCATGTATGTGTGGGCCCACTGCAACCGTTTCTGCTTGTGAGCATTGGTTAGGGGTGGCCGAATAGTAGGTTTATGCACAACTGCAAGCATCTGGAGGATCCTACACCTTGAGGTTTTCGGGACTCCCGAGGCACCAGCAGCTTCAAATACCTGTTTGCTGCTTTGCAATGGCATTTTTGCAGCTGCTCTCTTAATCCGATGAATTTGTCTGGAAGAAACCTTCCTCATTCTGCCTTTATCTGCACGAACCCTTCTGTGCTCTGAATCAGCCACAAATCTCTTCACAGTACGATGATCTCGCTTAAGTTTTCGTGAAATATCTAATGTTTTCATACCTTGTCCAAGACATTGCACTATTTGACGCTTTTCGGCAGCAGACAGATCCTTTTTCTTTCCCATATTGCTTGAAACCTGTGGCCTGCTTAATAATGTGGAACGTCCTTCTTAAGTAGTTTTCCTTTAATTGGGCTCACCTGGCAAACTACTTATCACAGGTGTCTGAGATTGATTTCAGTGATCCAAAGAGCACTGAGACACAATACCATCCATAAGTTTAATTGAACAATATAAAATTAAATGTTTACGACACTTAAATCCAATTTGCATAATAATTTGGAACGCAGTGTATATCATTTGCGATATACCGGTAGAAATTCCCCACACGATAGAAATTAGTCTTCCCGCGATATAAACGATAAATTCTAGTTGATGACGTATTTCTTTGTGAGACCCATTCACAGCTCATATGTGAAGTGAAAACGGGCATAGCGGAGGGCGGACGTGAAGCTGAGAAAGAGTTTGCACTAAAAGCTCTAAATCTCGTTTAGGTTGGCACTGTAGATGCATCCGAGTTAATGTTTAGTTTCACTTTCGTTTTATTTCATTCGTTTGTTAAGTATTCGTTGATAGTCATAATACGTTACACCACAACATTTAGTTTGGCTAAAAGTATTTATTTAAACATTCGTTAGATGTTATGCGCGCGTGCGCAAATTGTTTAATATGATTTCTTGCCTGTTATATGCAGGATGAACGGAGCGTCCCGTGCGCAGCTCGCGCCCACATGTGCTCTCATAGCGACACAGCACGCACAGCACTGCTGCCTGTTTACATACAGTACACATGCGAGTTTGTATTACGTTATTTTAAATACGTTTATAAGCGTATAAAAGCATGGATTATTTAATTAGATTTCTTTTATCCGCATTTTTCTGTTCTCTTTCTGTAGCGCGAGTCATAGACAGATTCAGTGTATGTTGCTGTGAGAAGAGAAGGTTCACACAGTTCAAGAGAGAGTGATTGACAGTGTGATGCGATCGATCGTTTCCGCCCAACAATAGAATATATACAGTTTTAGGTATGACATGATGTGTTTATTGAGCTTTAGTTCATTTAACTTTTCTTTACTACAACCTTTTGAAGTCGAATCTCACTATTATATTTTATATTTACAAAAATACTGTAGGTATATTTTAGGAGCTGTTTGATTTGGGGTAAGTTTTACGTTTTGATAATATTTGTTCTTCTGAGGGTCTAGACTACATGCAGCTACTATCACTTGACGCAAAAAACAGCGGTGGATGGCGTTATGGATATATCGTCATTTTTATCGTTGTCGCAAGAAATACCAGGAATTATCGTTATAGAGTTTTAGGGCCATATCGCCCATCCCTACTTGAGAGCCTGTAACATGAATAGAGTTTAGCGGGCTGTGCGTTAGTAATAACGGTCCGTGGGGAAACGCAGTGCTCCGTGTGGACTGTAGTTAAATGGATTGAACAAAGCTTGCCTCGATGATTTTTTGTATTCGAGTTACTCGAGGAATCGTTTCAGCCCTACAGATAGTCCTACCATCTTACAATAAACGCATTAAATGAATTTACAGCATAAATACCCTGTCAGATTATCCTACCAGCATAAAAGAAACATGTAGGATTAATATACAGCGCAACACCCAATCAAATTGTACTATAGGTATTAAATAATATGTAGAATGATTTAACAACGAAAATACATTATCATATTCCTGTAGCAGTATAAAATAAACAGGTAGAATGATTTTATAGCGCAAAATAATGACGTAACATTGATGTGCGCATGCCTGGTAGGATAATCTGACGGGTAGGATGACATTTCAGGACACCTGCGACATTTTTAGCTATTGCATGAAAGCTTTATGGTTTATCTACGCGCTTTACCTGATGAAAGAAGTCACTGCAACACTGGTGTGTGCGTGCGTGTGTGTGTGTGCACAGGTGTGTGTTTGTTTGGCACTTGGTGGGTCCTAAACGAATTCCCTCCCGGTCCGTATCCGCAGATTGATCGTCTGCGCAATGTTGCATGAAGTCAAACACACGTAGGGTTGCAAAATTCCGGGAATTTTCAAGGCTGGAAACTTTCCATGGGAATTGACGGGAAAATATGGGAATTAACGGGAATATATGGGAATAAACAGGGAATTTACATAATTGCAGGTTACCTTATAACAGGGAACTTAAATGTAGTAGAATAAAAATCTTGCAGATTAATCTTGGTTAAAACAACCAGATTTAATGCAATTTCAGTTGAATTTCTACCCTGCACAATTATCAATCACATCCCCACTGCACACTGCGTACTGCAGGGCTTTTGAGACCCCCCCCCCCACATGCACTGTGCATTCTTCCATAAAACGGATAATTTCTTGAATCCTGCACACAAAATAACGTAAAAAAATGTCCATAAATATTACACAAATGTATGTTTAAAACGATGTAAGCTATTGTGCAAATTAATCCATTGTAAAAACAAATACACTGACTGAGCAGATATTTAGGTGAGATGATAAAAACGGTCTAAAAGAGACCATCTCCCACAAACAATCCCTTAGTCACCTGGGTGGGAAATCTTCCAGACTCTGACTACCACAGGAATATTGAAGCCACAGTTCTACATTTGAGTTCGAAGATGACATCCATTCAAAGAAGTTTTGATATTACTTGGTTAAATATATTTTATCTATGGTATTAAAGTTTAACTAGCAAATACCAAAATGTGTTTATTCAGTAGCCAGCCAGTAAATCAGATATGCTAAATGTAAGCCAGCACTATTTCATTGACAATTGATGAGGCTAGCTAACACAAGCTGTGATGCATTATCTTTCTTCTACATTGTGCTAGCCAGTTTTCTGTCATCATACAGAAGTACAGTAGGCTACTGGTCAGAGGTTTGGACACATTACTGTTCTAACTGATTTTGAAAGAAGTCTCTTATTCATCAAGCCTGCTTTTATTTGATAAAAATACAGAACAAAACCTAATATTATTAGTAATATTGTAAAACATAATAGTTTTCTGTTTTAAACATTTAAAATATAATGTATTTCTGTGATGCAAAGGTGAATTTTCCACACCCTTTTTTGCCAGTCTTCAGTGACACATGGTGCTGATTTCATCAATTTTGTGCTGCTTCGTATGTTTTTATAATGTGTGATCATTTTTTCTTTAAATAATAAAAGGTATTTGTTATTACTATTTGTATTTTTAAACAATAAAATGCAGGCTTGAATGATGATCACTTAAAAATTTAATGTATCCAAACGTTTGACCAGTATTGTATATACTAGGTTATAGTTTGTTTTAGCAAGCATGCTGATTGGGGAGTATTTATTCATCTAGCCTATGTCTATTCATTTGCATGAATTGTAAAATATTCATTACCACCTAAAATATATTTACCACAAGAAAATTGTGCCATTTTTATGTTTACCACAACAAAATATTTTTAGTTTTTCCATAATTAAAGTTCTACTTATAATTAAATCAGTCAAAAAACGTGAAAAAAGTCTATTAGTTTGCATGCATGTCAGATTATGACCAAACAAAATGTTTATATTTATGTTTTTATATGATACAGTTTAAAGAAAATTCTAAAATTTCTAAATGATTCCCGTAAATTCCTGGTAAATTTCAAACTTGGAATATTTCCCAAATTCCCCAGATGAAGTTCACATCGAAAGTTTCTGGAAATTTACTGGGAATTTTCCACCCCTTTGCAACCCTAAACACACCCGATATTATCAGATATCGCGATGATTTTAAAGTCGATTATCGATAAAAACTATTTAAACACATTGCCCAGCCCTAATGTAAACATGTAACATACTTGGTTCGATCTTTAGCATGTCATTCAATATTTAAATGTGCAGTACGACTCACTTCATCACTTCTCCAATAGGAACCGGATAGCGCTGTTTTTTTGGCTTACTTTCTGCTGCATTTCACCATCCCATTATGCAGCAGCTCACGTTAGCAGATAAAGTAACATTATATTAAAATGTTTGTGTTTGCCTTTGTAATGAGTTTCGGGGTGACTCGCCTGCAGTCCTGCTTCAAGTTTGCTGTGTTTTACCTTTAGTCCCCGTCATTCATAACCGCTACAGCCCTCCGCTACAGTCCTCTACTACATGGTAGGGATTGATTTTGCACCTTGAAATTCTGTTTGTGGGTTTGACCAATGATTCACTGTAGTAGCAATATCATGTGCAAGATTTGATATAAAGACAGACTCGGGGCCATGCATCTTCTAACTCGCACTGGTTCCCGGCCCTGTATCCAGTTGAATAGTTTTTAATACGCAGACAACCATAAGCTGTTGGACTATGAAGGAAATGTTGGCAGTGTACAAATACGCCCGACTGGTCTTGGTCAATTGAGAATGAGTGCACGCAACAGGAAGTTAGAGCACAAGTCTGTCCCACGTCTTAAAAACGCCAAAGTGCGTTTTTAAATGCCAAAATAATTTGCCTGTGTCTCGCAAGATGTTGCGGAAAGCTTTCCCTTATAAGTTATACTACTACTTTTTAAGGTTATATCTTTATTTATTCAATGTTTGGCTAACAGGTGTTTTTCTTTTGTTTTTTGAGGGGGGGTACAGCTGCTTTGATACAATACAAATAAAGCACTATTAAAATAAATCCGACTCAACTTGACTATAGGGTTGGTCCGATAGACGATGCCATCGCCGATGGCTGACAGACATGACGATGTTGAGCCAGCATCATGTTTCCAACAAATGTTTCGCTTTCGTCACGTGACTGCTCTGTGCTGCGGGCTGCAAATCGCGTTTTAAACGCGATTCACGTGGAGCTCGAAGGCCATCCTGCTTGTAATCATGTGATATGCTCTCTGTAGGTCCCAACCAAATGTCCATGCAGGGACCCGGGTCCAACCAGTCACCCAGCATACCCAGTGGCTCCATGAACATGCCACCTAGCAGCCACGGCTCCATGGGGGCGTATAACCACGCTGCGCCCACCTCGCAGGGCATACCGTCACAGGGCCAGATGAATATTAGCCAGGGCCAGTCCATGGGCAGTTACGGCCCACGTCCCAACATAAACATGCAGCCCACTCCAGGTATTCTACTTTGATTGACCACCATTCGGTCTCATTTATCTGAAAACTACATGAAACCTATAATAAAAATGACTGTTGTTTTTTTAGGGCCCATGATGCACCAGCAGGCGCCCTCCCAGCAGTACAACATGCCTGCCGCTGGTGGAGGTGGGCAACATTACCAGGGCCAGCAGAACCCCTTGAGCATGATGGGTCAAGGCAATCATGTTATTGGGCAGAGGCCCATGCCGCCCTACAGACCCCCACATCAAGGTACGCTGAAGAATGCTCAAGAGTAACTCGGGTCATCGCCATGCTGCTGTGTCTAAAGGTGTAACTGTGTTTTTAGGACCTCCACAGCAGTACTCGGGTCAGGAGGAATACTACGCAGAGCAATACAGCCATGGAGGACAGGGGGCACCAGAAGGTATGCAACATTTACCCTAACGCAGATCTTTTGACACAAAACTAAATAGTGTTCCTGTCGTTTAAACCTGTCACAAATCAAGTAGGTCAGATTCAGAAATGTCATTGGTCAATGAATCTTGGCACGACACTCTGTGTATGTCCCAGTAGACCTGGTGGACTTTCAGCAAATGTGACGCATGGCTTGCTCTGGTTGTGTCTGTAGGAAACTCACAGTATGGGCAGCAGCAGGAGGCGTATCAGCAGGGTCCACCCCAGCAGCAGGGTTACCCTCCACAACAGCAGTACGCTGGACAGCAGGGTTACCCCCCACAGCAGCAGGGTTACGGTACCCGCACACATCATCGTCAACACCTCGACATACGAACGCATTTAACCAGGGCTTGACATTAAGGACGTACTCGCACTGTCCTAATCGTACCGCGTCCGGGCGCTTTTGACACCTAAAGCCTGCTTTGATTGACGCTCGCAACCTCGCTCGGGCTTGGAAGAGGTGGTCTTGCGTGCGGTTTGGTTTGGAAAGGGGCCGTAAACTACTCCAAATATTCGGTGTGTCAAACATAATGTAACGATCGGCTTTATGATAATAAAGTACGCAAGGGTGATTTAAAAGCATTCCGTTGTGCTGAGAGAGGTCGCTTGGTTTATGTTTACTTCAAAGGAGTTGCATCGTAATGATGAAAGCGGGTGCGGATGGTAAAGTATCCAAAAGTGACTTGCAAATGAGAGAGAGCATTTAACATTTTGTCAACGAGCTAGACAATAATCGTAGATTACTCGGGAATAATATTTGGTTTTTAAACATGGCCAAGGATTGAACATTATTAGGCCTGTACCAGGCCGCCACTGTGGCTAATGGTTTTCCTAGTAAAACTACTAGTCGTCCAGCTAAAATGTAATTGTAGCTTACCTTTTTAATGTAATTGTCTATTATGACACCATGTCATTCATTATCAGTATTTAGCTCATATTAGGGATGGGCACGAGTACCCGAGGATCTAAAAAATAGTTTAAATGTAATAATTAACTGTGGTGCCCTGAGCTTTGAGTGGTTGCGTTGCGAGAGGGTGCGGTCCAGAGTCGAGACCGGAGCACAGAGGGAATATGGCGTTGAAAGCACACAGTGATGTCTGGCTTCTGATGAACTTGACAGAAATCTGGACGTATTTCCCTCAAGCTGTATCTAGGCGTCAGTACAAACATCATTGATTCACGAGAAATTCATTTATCTGTACTTACATTTGTGCATCTGCAGCAGTAGTGGTCGAACAAACATGTTTGGGTGTGTGTATGGACAAAGACTCGTGTTTTGCTTTTAGCTCTAGACCAAATTGGAAAAGAAACGACTATTGCAAAAGATTTTGAGTATCAATCTTGCAGACACTGTGAAGACGGACCATCCGACACTCGACTTTTTTCAAAATCTTGTTTACAGTCATTAACTGCTCCGGGGGTACGTGTGTTCACTACTCTCTGGATGGGTTAAATGCAGAGGTCACATTTCGTTGCCTTGTACATGTGCAATGACAATAAATTGAATCTAAATCTAAAAAAATCTAATGTTAATGTTGTCTTTTGCTGGGCTATATGGGCTGCTAGAGAAGCACTTGTATTAAGAATGACACAATGTCAAGTTTAAGTCAATCTTTACTTTTTGCATTTTAAGCTGGTGCTTGGTCAGACAGGGGAGGCATTTTAGGAAATTAAAACGATGAGCTTTGCTGCTGTTTCCAGAGGTGAAGTAAAATCAGATTCTGATCATAAAGGTCTGGTCGCGTAAGTAAAATAGTTTCTTGCCCATTCAAAATATTTACTTGACTTGGAGAAACGCTACTGTCAAGCCCTGATTTAACTCGATAGAATAAAATAATTCAAATATATACATTTGCCTTTCTTTCCTGCTCCAGAACTCGACAGATCAATCAAATTGAAAGTGTTGTGAATGTGAACTTCACAGGTCCGTCTCAGAGCACTCCAGGTCAGTACCCAAACTACCCCCAGGGTCAAGGGCAGCAGTATGCGGCCTACAGACCACCACAGCCCGGACCACCGCAGGGACAGCCACAGCGTCCATATGCATTTGACCAGGTGACAAACATCATCTCATGATCGCGCCCTTTTGTGTATACACATACAACCTCTGGCAAAATTATGGAATCAACACACTTAGATGATGTTCGTCCAGCTTTTTTACTTTCTAGCAAACAGAAAAACATCACAGATATGACACAAAAAAGATTTTGTTAAATAGCTTAACATTCTGGCTTCATTAAACATGCCTTCAACAAAATCACTTACATTTTTTGTATTAATGGCATATGTTTTTACAGATCAAGTAGAGGAAAAAAGTATGGAATCATCAGCAAAAGTAAATGCAATTAGTACTTAGTTGCTCCTCCTCTGGCTTTTATGACTGCCTGAATTCTTTGAGGCATGGACTTCACTAATGAAAACAATATTCCCCGTCAATCTGGTTCCAACGTTCTCGAATAGCAGCTGACAGATCAGCTTTGCAGGATGGAGCCTTTTCATGGACAAGTGTTTTTCATTTCCACCATACATTTTCAATCGGATTGAGATCCGGACTGTTTGCTGGCCGTGTCATTGAGTTGATTTGCCTTTCCTGAAGAAAAGCTTTAACACTCTTTGCTCTGTGGCAAGATGCATTGTCATCCTGAAAAATGACATCATCATCACCAAATTTCTCTTCCATGGATGGGATGAGAAAAGTGTCCAAAATTTCAATGTACACCTGTGCATTGACTGTTGAGGTAATGACTGCCATCTCCCCTCGTCCTTTACCTGACATGCACCATATCATAAATGGTTTTCTCCAGGCAGTCATCTTTATATGTTTCATTAGAACGGCACCAGACAACAGTTCCAGCGTCATCCCTTGGCCAATGCAGATTCGTGATTCATCACTGAATATCACTTTCATCCAATCCTCCACACTCCATGATTGCTTCTCCTTAGCCCACTGTAACTTTGTTTTCTTCGGTTTTGGTGTTAGTGCTGGTTTTTGTTTGGCTTTTTTATATTTAAATCCCGTTTCATTCAGCCAGTTTCTTACAGTTCTGTCACAAACATTGACTCCTGTTTCCGCCCATTTGTTTTTCATTTGTTTTGTTGTGCATTTTCAGTTTTCAAGGCATATTGCTTTGAGTTTTCTGTCCTGACGCTTTGACGTCTTCCTTGATCTGCCTGTATGTTTTCCTTTTATAACCTTCCCATTCAGGTTTATACTTGCACCAAATTTTAGACACAGCTGATTGAGAGCAACCAACTTCTCTGGCCACACTCCGTGTTGAAATTCCTTGTTGAATGAGATTTATAATACTTTCCGCTGTTTCAACTGACAACTCTTTTGTTGGAGCCATGTTTCCTTTCAATTAGCCACGTCCAACAGCTCAGTAAGGTGTGTAAGCACTCCCTTTTAACTGATGACTAATTAGCATTTTTAGACTTGTCCTAGTATGTGTTTTAGAAACGAGAAGTAAAGCTGATTCCATAATTTTTTCCTTTACTTGATCTGTAAAACATGGACTTTAAACATGCCTTCAACAAAATCACTTACTTTTTTTATTAATAGCATGAGTAAAGTGACATTAAAATATGTGTTCTGAGTTTGTCACGCAACAGAAAAGTGTGTTATTAACCACCCAGCCAAATTTGAATGGAGAAAAAAAACATCCAAGTAAATAAAATAAGTGATCAAAAAGTTGGAAAAATAAGCAGGATTTCTCTGCTCTCAAACGCTGGGGGCGTGTCCGCTGTTGGTGCTGAAGCCACGCCCACTCGCAGCGCTCAACCCGAGTCCCCAGCCCAGTAGGCTATATGTGAATTATGTGAATGTTTTATGGGAGGATTTGAATTCAAACACGCACAATATTCATCAATAGATAATTCATGAGCAGGTTTAGAGGTATGCGTGCTGTCAGAGGAGAGGGCTCAGAGCCCGGCAGTTTCTTCCAAACTCGGAGTAACGTTACTCCCCCCCCGTCCGGCGAGAAGGCCCCGAGCCCGGTATTAGCCCGAACCAAGAGCGCGTTGTTGTTACAAATAGCAGCCGGCAATGTTCAAAGACAGCATTTGTGCATGGAGGCAGTTTAGAGAGACGGGCTTCATAGGCAGCGTAACGGAAGTCTATTTGAATTATAAAGAGAGAGCGTCTTTGCTATAACCAATCACATATTTATCAACTACAATACTAATTTCTCACTAGAAATGCAATCAGAAGTTATTGAAAGTAAAATTAAACTTACATTTATACAAAACTATGCTCCATGGGCGTTTCCACCGCCATTTAATTTTTTTGAGCCAGAACCTTCTCGACCAATCACGTTCCGCGCATGTTGTTATGGAAACGACAGGTCTCTGTCATTGGTTAGCTGTGAAAAAGGTGCTTGACAGGGCGTTTGCAGAAAAAGACACTGGCGTTTTAAAAAGTGCTCAGGACTTTTTTAAAAACACGGTTTAATCCATAGGATTATAATGTAAAACAGATGCTAGCAGCTTCAAAGAGAGGTCAAGTGTGAACATGGGCATGGCCTAAAACAGCTTTGTCTGATGGTGAACCAGCCGGGTGGATTATCTGCTCGCGCTCATCTTGAAATTGAATTAAACATCATTCACTAAAGCACGTCGCGAGTGATCCTCCTTCCGTTCGCGTTATTCTCCTCCCCCGTTTTAGCCCTGCCCAAAAAATCCTGAAAAGAGAATTGGTGAAAGTGTTTAATGGTTTAACTCCACAATTCAGTACTACATACTTCTGAGTCTTTCAGCAATGCATTTCTAACATCTATTATGTGTTTAGAAACAATTCTCAGAATTCTCTTTACCTGGACTTTAATGAAGCCAGAATGTTAAGCTATTTAACAAAATCTTTTTGTCATATCTGTGATTTTTTTTTTTCTTTTTTTTTTTTCTGTCTGCTATAAGGTAAAAAAAGCTCGATGAACATCATGTAAGTGTGTTGATTCCATAATTTTTGCCAGAGGTTGTATGAACTGTGATCTCTTTATGTTGAAATGTTTCAGTATAACCTTTGCTTTAAAAAAAAGTGTTTTTTGGGGTTGTTGTGTGTAGTCTGGTGCCGTAAAAGAGTAGTTAACATCACATTAACTACGGATGATGTAGTGTAACAATTGTTGATTTTCCTTTTACTGACTTAGTTACAACGGGTGCGCGTGTGTGCGCGTGTGTGCGCGTGTGTGCGTGTGTGTGTGTGTGTGTGTGTGTGTGTGGTGTGTGTGGGGTGTGTTTCCTCACAGGGTCAGTATAGCAACTATCAGCAGTAAATGACATAAGTGAAAAAGTGTTTTGCTCCCCGTCACGTGAACCTGATGAAGGACTACTGCTCTCTGGAACTCCTTGTACATCACCAATGAAGAGTTTCATCTTCCCCGCTCATGTAGACTGAACTGAACAAAGACTGCCTTCATTCTCAGCACAGATGATCCAAATGTAAATCGCCTACCAAGCCCAATCACTTTACAACATGAAGTTACAGAGCGTATAGTACTTTTACAATATGCTACCATCACCTGCATTGAGATCGACCGATTTAATAGCAGCAATGCCTTAAACTGCCACCTTCCAAGTAAAAATAACAGACAATGTTCACAAGAAGCAGAATGTGTTTCATCAGTTGATTGTTCTTTTTCCTCTCCGGTCTGATAATGTCAGAGAAGCAATAGTGCTGCGGGAGCGGTGGGGAGGCGATGGTTTTAAACGTCAGTTTCAAAACTATGCTATGATGTGTAAATGTTTAAATATTTGAAGTCCAGGTGTTGAACAGTAGCTCAAAGTGTCGTCCCGTTGATTAATGATGTATTGTTTTGATGTCTGTTCTTTTCTGAGGGTGGGACGTTTTGTTGATAATGCCATGTATGACTTGTTGAAATATGATTAAACCTAACTGGTACGGTCAGTGTTCAGTAGTCGTGCTTGAGTCCTGGCACATTTTAATGTAGAACATGCTTTTTTACGTTTCTATGTAGTTTTACTCTTTTCCCCCAAAGTATAGCGACAGAGAAGGGGATGAGCAGGAATGGGTTATTTGTTTTGGCAGGTGACAATAGTTCCTAGCGAGCAAGCCATCGGTGACTGTCAATCAACCAAACGCAGTAGGAGAGTATAGAGCAGAGTGGTCTACTTTTTAAACTAGTAAAGAAAAATGATATCATAATTATGAAATATTTAAAACATGGAGTCAGGAAAGATATCAGGTTAAATACTCAACTGTAAGACAGACCATCTAAGCGACTTATGGCTGGAATACACTACAAGACACTTAAAATCTGAACGGATTGTTTTAAACTAGACATCACACACTTGCAGACTTTTTGAAAGTTTCACATAGAAACACACTAGCTGATGAAATCTGAAGACTTTCTGCAACAAGTCCAGACTGAAAACCTGAGCAAAAGTCTTGTCGTGTATTTGAGCGTTTAAATGTCATGTGTGCTTTTATAGGATCCTGTACATGAAGAGGAGGTACATTCATTTCAGGGAGGGACTTTGGGACCTGAGTAGATTTTTGTACAGTAAATGTAGAAGTGTGGCCAGTCCTACTCAAGTCTGCTCCACGCAGGACTCGAACCAGCCATCAGTCTGACTCTGGCACGAGACACCGTGTTCTACAGACCATGACCTGACTTTGCACTCGTCACGTGATTAATAAATGAGGAAATACATATTTTGTTTGAAAAACTAAAAAAATGTATTTCTGTCTTTTGCATTCTTTTACTAATTTATTGGCACATTTATGTATGCCGAGCGGTGAGGAAAGTGTGCCATTTTTGGTGCTGTTGCCATGGTGAATCGTAATATCGGCGCTCCATTGATCATGGCTTTTCTGACTGTATTTAGCTGTTCTGAAACCAAAAACTCAACGTTTCTCATCTCAGAGTAACTCAACTCGAGGTTGGTTATTAAAACGGGGAGCTGGGGATGTCAACTCATCGAGAAGGCAAGTTCTGTCATCGGAGAGGATCTGGTAACGCTGGAGGTGGTTGCTCAGAGGAGAGCGATGTCCAGACTCGTGATCATTTCATCCTGATTCAACAGCGAGCGCTACAGAGGCTCATCTGTGCCTTCTGCAAGAAAACTGTATGATACATCCTTCAAAAGCAGAGGCATCATTGATCTTTTGCTGGACTAGTGGGCCACACCTCGTTGACATAACACGCACACCACATCTTATCATTCTTTCAGTCTCTCACAATGCTGCGATTTATTTCAACATTCAGAGTTCAGTTGGGAGTAGATACATAAATATGTATTGGCACAATGTTACAGAAATGTTATTCCGTTAAAAATACAGTAGCGGTCTTCATTTATTCAACTGCGAGAGGGTTTTAGCCACATTCTGTACGCGTGATTGACTCTCGGGTAGTGTCAGAGATTGTTGAGATCTTGTCGTGGTCGGTTCATTGGAGACCCTGAATGTCAAGCATTAGTAAGCGTCTCCACCCTGACACCTCATGTTAATGACACAACACATCATTTCATCCAGTCTGAGGCATTGACTCCTCAATGACCTGTGTTTGGCTCAGCAGGATTAGAACAGAGTCTGATAGCTGTGCATTCACCGTGACACTGGTGTAACAGAAGAAAGAAGGCTGGGCAGGGATTATCATAAAACAGTGCTCGCATTCAATGCTGAAGCTCTTATCAGTTTATTACAGTTAATCATTCACTTGTGCGGTTTGAAGATGTGAAACACATGGCCATGCATTTATGAGAATCGCAAGGGCAAAGTTTTCATGAAAATCTGCAATACATGACGTCGTTGTAGACATGCCTGTGACCTTTTGCCCAAACAGTTAATACTACAAAGCATGCCGTGTGTGCTTTGACATCTGAGTGAATCTTAATCGGAAGGAATTAGGGATTTTTTTCTCAGTGTGTCGCTTTATAAAACGTGTGCATCTTTTGTCCACGCAGACAGAAGACTTTTGTATAGGCAGTTTACAGGTGGAGCAGATGTTTCATGTGTAGACTTACTGTAGCTATATTGATTTCACATTTGTCATGTTTGAAATTATGAAAAGTGCTTTTGTGTTGTTATAGTTCTGCACGAATACTGTTTATTCATGTGAGTGGCGGTTATATGAAAAGTGAGCTGATAACAGAAAATGTGTAAATGCTGAAAACATTTCTTCAGGTAACACTTTAGGTGTTTTACAAATTAGAAAGAACTTTGCAACTTCGGTAGATTATTAGTAGACTGTCTGGCTAATGTCTGCTAACACACTTTATTGTCCCCCAAAAGCCCTTCTACTGACTATAAGCAATGTCGCAACTGCGAATAGTTAACATGTATAGACATGTTAACTATTCTTCTAAGCCAACCCGCCCCTAACCTTAACCTACCAGCCCACTAATACTCCAGTGAGAGTTGAGGCTGAAATACACGACAAGACTTTTGCTCAGATTTTCAGTCTGGACTTGTTGCAGAAAGTCTGTGCCAGTCTGCAGATTTCATCAGTTAGTGTGTTTCTATCTGAAACGTTCAAAAAGTCTGCAAGTGTGTGATGTCTATTAACATCTGTTCAGATTTTAAAAGTCCAGCCATAAATTGACATGTAGATACAAATTACTGAGAGTTAATGTTGACATGTAGTTGCACAGCTACGTTTAGTCAGTATAATGTCTTTTCTTTTGACTGAATGTTTATTGTTTTAACAGGAACAACATAGCCTACACAGACATTTAAAAAAGTAATTAAATAAATAATAAAATAAAGTAAAAAAATGTATGAACACCCCCCCCCCCCACACCCATCAGTGTAATGTCTAAAATGTAACCTTTCTTTAATGTTTAAACAACTTCCTCTTAGTTGTACACTTGCATTCAGATATGGACATTTTAAGTGCATATGGGGTTCACGTCATGTTTTTCCATTCAAGATCTTGTCATGTGTACAACAATGAAATTCTTACTTTGTTTATTTCTCACGAGAAAAAAACAAGGTGGAAGGAGTAAAAACAATTATACAGTAAACCAGCAAGCAAAATACAAATATATATATATATATATATATATATATATATATATCAGTACAGCAAGAAAAAAGTATGTGTAATAAATAAAAAGAGAATTAACAAGTATAAAATTAGGAAATAATTAACAATAAAAGTAACATTTTCACAGTTTATAAGCAGGCAGTAATGTGATAACGTGTCTGTGTGTACAGTGAAGTGTCCATGAATTCATGTTTCCACATTATTCTCAATTGTGTAGCTAGACTACATTTAACACTCGAACTTTGTGTATCGTTTTAATAATCGTAGACAACACCACACGCTTTTGAAATATGAGCAAAACATGTTTAAGGAATTGTAAGGTTGTTGTAAAATATCGAGTGCTGTTTTTACTGCTGTGCGTGAACCATGACAACCGTTGAACGTTAATGAAATATTTCAAATGAACCACAACCGCACCGGTTTGCTTCAGATGGGCTGTTCTGCAACCCCAGATTGCTTTTCCGTCGATTGTTGTCTGAAAGGAAACGTGCCAATGAGAGCAGCTCTGGAGAAATAATGATCCGCTGTATTTATACTACCAACTCAAATATAACATCACCAAAGCAATTGCTCGTTTGTGATCGCGTCGCGTCGGGGTGGGACGCATAGCATAGGGCGCGTTGTTGAGACAATTTATACAATTGGCTCCGCCCGCCCGCGCGCGCCGAAGCGCTGAACTTTCCTCAGTGCGCGAGTAACGGAGCGGCGTCCGGCAGCAGTGGATAATAATGGCGAACATCAAACTTATATCAATGCTGCTGTTCTTAGCGGTGAGTAAAACAACATAACCGCCCTCACCAATAACATGTCAACGTCGCGTTTCTATGCGTAGCGTCTAAACTTTTAATAAGAATACGCCTTTTACACTACTTTAGCAGCGCGCGCTCGTGTTTGTTTGAGGATAAAAGTTCATTTATGACGTGTGGTGTGTGTCTCAGAACAAAACGAGTTTGTCGTGTTAATCGGCACAGTTTCCTGGCATATTACAGTACGTGCGTAACTTTCAGTGTTCGTGTGAGAGCAATGGTGGTCATTCACACACAGACCACAGATGTGTGATGGTCAGGGAGGGGCGCGTGAGCTTCACTTGAAATTCCTGACTGGATGAAGACATGAAGTAATGCTCAGTGGGGTCAGAAGTTTACACTGGCCTTACAGTCTTAATGATTATGTAAATATTCAAATTAGCTAGTGTTGCCCTGAATAAGCTATTTCACACATATTTTACCTTTAGTAAACAATAAAGAATAATAGGCCTACCTTTGGACATCAGCTTGTCTTAAAACGAAGTCCAGTTAACATTGCACAGTATTAAGAATCAACTTTTCAATTTGGTAACTTGCTAAATTCAGTTATTATTGTGTGTTGTGGACTGAAGAGTTTGGTTCCAAAATGAGATAACTCCGTTTTTTATTGTGCATTCCAATTCATATCAATCAAACTGCAGTTGTTTTGTTTTGATTTAAGCCACAATAACTTAAAAAATACAGCAAACTAACACAATAAAACATTATAAAAATATCATAACATAATAAAAACCATGATTTTTGAATAGTTTAAAAACAGAGTTATCTCGTTTTGGAAGCACTGTAGGTCTACACATCCAACACATCCATTGTGTAAAGTATCTTATTCAGGGCAGCACTAAACTTCAATTTTCATGATTCCTCTATTTGGCATATTCTGCAAGGTGTATATGTCATCTAGAGGTCTGTATATACATTAGAAATCAGTTATCATCATTACACACGTGTCTTTGTGTTTGTGGAGATATCGGAGGCTCGGCCATCTGCAGGACTACAGCCGAAAATACGACAGAAGAGAGAATGGATTGTTCCACCCCGCAAACTGAAGGAGAATGTCAATTACATGGATTTGGAATACATTGCCAAAGTAAGATCTTCACGACACTTTACTTGTGCCGGCCTTCTGTCTGCAGTGATGAGAGCCGTACCATTTTAATGCAAAATGATGTTGTGATGATTGAACAGAAGCATGAAAATAAATGGGCTAAACAGCTTTTGTTAATGCCAGGATTAAACGGTGGAGTTGTGTTGGCCTATTTTGATAACAGATGCATTTTAGGATCTGCCCACCTACACTGTGATTCCTGGCTACGCCAGTGCTTTATGTGACGGGTGTAATGGCTGGAATACACTACAAGACTTTTAAAATCTGAACAGATTGTTTTAAACTAGACATCACACACTTGCAGACTTTTTGAAAGTTTCAGATAGAAACACACTAACTGAGGAAATCTGCAGACTGGCGCAGACTTTCTGCAACAAGTCCAGACTGAAAATCTTGTAGTGTATTTAAGCCTTAAGAATGAGTGTGTGTGTGTGTGTGTGTGTGTGTGTGTGTGTGTGTGTGTGTGTGTGTGTGTGTGTGTGTGTGTGTGTGTGTGTGTGTGTGTTTGTGAAGATAGCTTGATCTCATTGTGCTGTGTCTATCACACTGGAAATCAGCCATTGCTTCCTTGATCTTTGAAATGAATTGAAATAAAACCTCGATACATGACATGGCCTCATTCTGCAGACTGTGAGAGGACAAGATCTAAATGTTTGTGGAATGAGATGTTCCTTTATAATGAATGTTTTCAGATCCGCTCCGATGAGGAGACCAGGACCACTATAAGGTACTCTCTGACTGGACCCGGGGCTGATCAACCCCCCTTCAGATTGTTCTCGGTGGGAAGTGAAAACGGCTTGGTGAAGATCCACGGAGTGTTAGACAGAGAGAAAATGCCCACCTACCACGTGAGCATCTGTTACGCCCTGCCATAAACATTTACAGCATGGCTGTCAGTCCTCCCCTGACTAATCTATGATATCGAGTTGGTGTGAAGAACTCAAGGTCCAACACGTTAAAAACAGGTTTTGAAATGAAATGAATAGCTTCAAACAGAGCACGCTTAACATCATGCAGGCACTGTTGGTGTCTGTAGAGCTTATACACTCAGTGACTACACGTGTACCCCCGCTTATACATCAGAACTGGGTCAAAAATCCAATGTAAATGACGTACGACGGGCTGGCTTGAGGATGATTTTCAGACAAATTCCTTGGAGTGGCACACATAAAAGAGCTGCCAATAACCTGCCAGTCACAGTATAGACTGTTTCAAACTCGATTAATCTCCTGATAATGTTGATCATGTATATGAAAAAGTGCAGAATAAGATCAAATCATGGAATTAATTCGAGCGAGAGCAAAAAGTTTTGCAAAGAAGCGCAATGTTTCTCGGGTAACGCAAAAGCTTTAAAATTCCCTTATTTATGAAATAAATAAAAAATGATAGACAATGATGCTTTATTTATTTAACAAAAATATAATTTGATGTTTTTAGTAGTCTAGTCTAAAAATCAGGGGACCCCCAAGTTGAATATTTCATGCCATATGGGAGGTCTGGGACCCCCCAGCCTCCCCCCTCAATTCGAAGACTGGTTTTTTAGCAAATACTGTGGAGAAGAGCATCACAGCCAACCTGAGGATCGGGTGTGTCTCCTCATGACCACAGCATATCCATCTTTAAATAGACATTCCATGGAGCACACATCATCTCACGCCATTCCAGTAACAAGTTCAGTCCCCGTGAATGACCTCCACAATCCCCAGATCTCAGTCCACCTTGTGATGTGGTGGAACGGGACATTCGCATCCTCTATGTGGAGATGACACATCTGCAGCAACTGTGCGATGTTGTCATGTTAGCATCGAGACTCTTCTCATGGCACCTCTCGTCTCGGGACAAAGAAACATGAGGAGTTTTTAGGGAGGCGTACTCAATGAAGTGGTCACTGAGCGTATAAAGGCTATGAAGGGGGATTGGTGCAAGAGGAAATAAACCTTTAGAAAATGGCATGGCAGGAAGGCCAGCAGTAATGAAGAATTTGAATGTGAAATGTTTGATGCCTTTCCTGTATTCCAGCTTCGAGGAGTGGCCAAGTTTTTGAACGGCAGTTATGCTGAGAAAGATATTGACCTGAGGATAGTGGTGCTTGATGAGAATGATTGTGCTCCTGTGTTTACTACTCAGACGAGTGGAGCCGTTCATGAGCGGACTGCAAGAGGTACTGGCAATATTCATCGTAACGCCTGCTAGAGAAATGACAGAAACAAATGTGTCTAGACCAGATTTACATTATATGCACAAAGAAGCAAAAAATGTTTTTGACAAATTGATCTGATTAGAATTATGACAGATGCTATAAGGTTGAAGTATCTCTGTCTCTTTTCACGTTCATGCATTTTACTGCTGCTGCTTTTTCTCGTTTTCCTTGTCAAATGTGTTGCTGTATTATGATCGAGCTGCGTATAAAACTTCATGGCTCTGCGGCTCACGTTTCATTGTTTTTAAATACGAGCGAGAGTTTTGTGGCAGTTTATAATACAGATGCGGTGTGGTGTTGTTTGCCTGTCGAATTAGCGCTTTACATCTTTAACAACTGTCAACAGCTTTAAACAGCTGACCAAATTCAGAAATATATGAAAACACGCTATTCCCTTCACGCGCACTCTGAACTCATTGAGAGAGAGAGAGAGACTCGCGCCTAGTCTGAAATTACAGCCTGAAAGACAAACATACTTTATGATCCACCTGTTTCTTAAGATAATGTAGAGGTAAACACTGCTGCTTGTTGAGTGGACTTTTGTCTTGTAGATATTAAATGAGAGTTCACTTTAAAATACAAATGTCATGATAATTCACTCACCCACACGTCATACAAGCCATCCATGTTTTTATTTCTTCTGTGGAAAACAAAGTGAGGCTTTTGAGAAAAGCTGTCCAGGGTTCTTATCCATATAGTCAAGTCAAGTCAACTTTATTTATATAGCGCTTTTACAATTTTATTGTTATAAAGCAGCTGTACATCAAACATATTGACTATATGCAAAACATTAAAGTTATACAAGTCAAAACAAAATAGGTGAACACACACAGAATACAGACACGCACACAGGTTCATACTGTCAGGCCGGGGCTAGCAGACTCTCAAAACCCCAGAGTCTCGTGCAGGCCGAGAACGATCAGTGCTCAAAAGGTTCCAGAACAAAAAACTTCCAAAAATGATAAAGCCAATATCCAAAACAAAACAGTCCAAAATCCAAAAGGGGAAGACAAAACAAGGTTTACCAGAGGCTGGTCAAGTTGTGAATACAGGCAAGCAAACTGATAGGTAGTGATGTTACGTTCTGAGCCGAGGCCTCGGAGCGTGTGTCGAGAAATCCTGGAAGCTTTCAGTGAAGCGCGTATCCAGGCTTGTATCATTATTTATTTATTCATTTATTTATTAGATATTATTTATTACAATGATCTTGCTTGGTCTATAAACACCATGCACTGTGCTGTGTTTTACCTTTCTGTGTTTTTCTTATTTTCTCCTGTAAAGCTGCTTTGGAACAATGCACATTGTGAAAAGCGCTATATAAATAAAATTGAATTGAATTGAATTGTATCGCTTTAGACCAATGACGTCATAGATGACGTCTGAAGCCTCGCTTCTGCCTGAGTGGTTCAGTAAGCGGTTCGAATCTTGCCGCGACATTTTGACAGCTATATAAACCAAGTACCACAATCACATTCACTGCCCTCTGCCCAGTTAAACCCAGACACGTTCCAGTTTTACAGTAATAATATTGCCTATTATGACCAAATAATTGATTTACACACATTTATTTAGTTAATTACACATTTATGTTATACAACTTACCTGTAGCTCAGTGGTAAGAGCATTTGCGTTAACAACGCAATGTTGTGGGTTCCATCCCAGGGGATTGCACATACCTATGTATAAATGTATAGGATAATGCAATGTAAGTCGCTTTGGATGAAAGCGTCTGCCAAATGCATAAATGTAAATACAATAATTATATTATATAGCACCAGAAAATACACATTATATTCATATAAATAGATGAGTCTATGTGGAAATTGATTATTTCCCTTCACCGTTATTTCTAAGCCTTAACTGGCACAAAATACAGTGTATCACAGACCACATCAGGCAGATCTGTAATGTATCTGCCTGTTTTAAACTCTTTGGCCACCAGATGGTATTGTGAGCAAATGAAGCCTCGAGAAATGAACCCTTTTGTGAACCACTTGGCTGAAAAGCTTCAATGCTTCATGAGGCTTCATCTCGCCATCACTACTGATAGGGTAATCAGGTATATTCAGGTTCATAGCACGAACAGGTACAAAAACCCCATCCACAGGGTCCAAAACACTGGTAAACAGAATGCAGGCGACGTTAAGACCAGACAATGTGAAAGGAAAACCGACAAGCTAAAATAGTGTCCGGGTAATCAGGTGCAGGTGGCGAAGAAATCAAAGATGGCTGACGGAGTGTGGTGCATGATGGGGAGTGTAGTCCGTTAAAAGTCCGGTGACAGGGATCAGTTAAACCGTGGTGTGAGCGCTGATGTAGGGGGTTTAGCCAGTCGAGGAGCTGAAGACGTTACACATACACACCCACATTCATAAAACACAACTTCACACGCACAGAGCACAATATACACACTCACTGACACACGCAAGCCGCACACACACGCGCACACACAAATATTATACGGACTATAAATTCCTATATGTAATAATAAATAAATTAAGCAGAATGTTACATTTTAAAGTTATATTAATAAATATGAAAACTTATTAATTTTACAGTTGATGTCAACAGACCCCCGGTCAGGCAAACAGTGCAAAACAGTATGCAAACGGTGGCGAGGAACCTAAAACTCCAATCGAGAAAAAAGCCCTCAGGAGAACTCAGGCCCCTCTGGCAAAAACTGCAGCATCTCTACAAGCTCGACAGTGCTTGCACAACTAGGCTAAATAAAAAGAAAATAAACATAGTAAAATGTAGATAATAGGTTTAATATTATCATTAATAATCTAGTAGCAGTTGACATTTTTGTAGTGAGGACTTGACGAGTCGCCGCTTCCCATTCTCTGCTCTACCATCAGGTCAGGCCATGAACTGCATCCTGCTCGCTGTGGTAACCTTGGAACAATGAGACAAGACTGAGAGTAGAGTACTGTTCTGTACTCTTTGATGCAACAAGTACATCAGTTGTGTTTTTGGTTCCGGTTGATCTAACTAATGCAGCCTAAACCCTCAGAAGATTTATATTATGGAAGAGTAGTGTATGCAAGATTAAAAAGATGCGTCTTTAGTCTAGATTTAAACTGACAGAGTGTGTCTGCCTCCCGGACAGTGCAGGGAAGACTATTCCAAAGTTTAGGCGCTAGATAGGAAAAGGATCTACCACCTGCACTTGATTTTGAAATTCTAGGTATTACCAACTGACAGGACGCCTGAGAGCGTAATGCACGTGAAGGACTGTAATACAAAAGGAGTTCATTCAAGTACTGAGGAGCTAAACCATGTAAGGCTTTATAGGTAATAAGCAAGATTTTAAAGTTAACGCGATGCTTTATAGGTAACCAGTGCAAGGTTGACAGAACCGGGCTAATATGTTCATACTTTTTTGTACGTGTAAGAACTCGAGCTGCCGCGTTTTGGACCAATTGGAGTTTTTGTAATAAGCCTGCAGGGCAACCACCTAACAGTGCATTACAGTAATCTAGTCTTGATGTCATGAATGCATGAATTAACTTCTCTGCATCTGACCAAACCCCCCCCCCCCCGCATGCTTTCGGAAATAATCCTACAGCTGTATCTATTTTTTATAAATGTGATCAAACTAAATACTCTTTGAAGATACGAAGTATGCAATACTACTCTATAGCTACTCAAGATTAATATGAGATTGGCAGAAACCACGTGTGTTACGGCCGCTTTAAGAAACCTTTTAAGAAATTGAACGTACTAGGATGCAAAACAAAACAATATTCACCTGAACAGCCATGAAACTCAGTTAGTACCTGAGTGTGAGACGCTGCTATTGCTGCTAATATTTGCTGTTACTGGTGCGTTGCAGCAGGGGGACTCGATGCTGGGAGACGTAAACACGGTGCATTCCTTTAGATCAGTGGTCACCAACCTTGCTCCTGGAGATCGACTGTCCTGAAGATTTCAGCTCTAACCCCAATCAAACACACTTGAACTATCTAATCAAGGTGTTCGGTTTGCTTGATAATTACAGACAGGTGTGCTGCAGCAGGGCTGGAGCTGCAGTCTGCAGGACGGTTGATCTCCAGGAACAGGGTTGGTGACCACTGCTTTAGATGAATGCCGTGTTGAAGCAAATGTTTCATCATATTAGAGGTACTTCCTCCCTTGCACAAAATATCTTTACCACATGTATTGCATGTAGCAATGCAATCATAATCAAACTTTTGAACGTTTGCTGTGGACAGTCATCCCAGCTAACAATTTTTGGTTCCCAGAACGTTTCCCTAACGTTAGTTTTTGGTTCCTAGAATGTTATTTTCTAAAGTTTGTTTTTGGTTCTCCAGGAAAGTTTTATTTACGGAAAAAGAATGTTAGTTTTGGTTCCCATAACGTTCTGGGAACCACAAACTAACGTTAGGGAACGTTCCCCTAACGTTATAGAAACCATGAAACTAACGTTTTATTTCCGTAAAGATAACCAAAAATAAACCTTAAAAAGACTTTCTGGGAAACAAAAACTAACGTTAGGGAAACGTTCCCCTAACGTTATAAAAACCATGAAACTAATCGAAAATCACGAAAATATAAGTTTACTCTCCCTAACCCTACGTTACGTACGTTTTTAAATAAAACATTTAAAATAAATAAACCGCTAAACTAATGTGTTAGTGAGTGAGGTAAAGCAAAACGACCGTTAATTTTTAAATGAGAGCGGAGAATGTACATGCTCGAGCGCACACACATACAGTAACAGACAACCACACTAAAGAAATACACATGATATATATGATTGCATTTTCATTTAGCTTAACTAGTTTATTATTTTCAGCCATTAAAGGGCACATTTACTAATTTCATTTGGTCATTATAACATGTGTTAATGTGATCTTAATTTCTGTATTGCACATCTCACTGACGTTTACCAGTTTTGACCATTTTGACCATTAAAAAAGAACCAAAAGAGAACCATCAGGGAACATTACTTTCTGGTTATTTTCTAGCTGCAAAAAAATAACCATCAGGGAACGTTATTTTCTGGTTGCAAAAAATAACCAATAAATAACCATCAGGGAACGTTACTTTCTGGTTATTTTCTAGTTGCAAAAAAACAACCATCAGGGAACGTTATTTTCTAGATATTTTCTGGTTGCAAAAAAATAACCAAAAAATAACCATCAAGGAACGTTACTTTCTGGTTATTTTTAAAAAACCAGCGTGCAACGTTCTGGGAACGTTATTTTCTGGTTGCAAAAATGAAAACCTGAAAAGAACGTTCTTAGAACATTATTTTTTGGTTCCCCAAAAATAACCAATTGGGAACCAAATACTAACGTTCTGTGTTTGCTGGGTAGTGCCGATTGTAATGAACTGCGCATGTGCGTAATGAGATAAGGTCCTCCTGGCAGACAGATACAACTGGAAAACGCTCACTACCGTACGCGAGTGACTGAAAAAGTCAGGAATCGATAAACAGAACCGAAATGTGTGCATCCTATCGAATCCCAGGTTAAAAATCTTTTAAAATCTTGCTTATTACCTATAAAGCCCTACATGGTTTAGCTCCTCAGTACTTGAGAGTAGTGATGGGTCGTTCTTGAACGATTCGTTCATTTTGAAAGAATCTTTAATGTGACTCGGGGAGTGATTCGTTTAGTATGCGCATTGCGCAACATTCTATGGGTCCTGTACTGGAATTAGTAAATTAACTAATTTCTCTGTCCAAAGCTGTCACGTCACGTGACAAAAGAAGGAACGACTCAAACCCGAAGACTCGGGAGGTGAACTAATCAATTCTCTTTCCGGCTCAGACTGCATTGTTTTAGCTTACGAAGCTGTCACGTGATGAACGAACCACTCAAACCCGAAGACTCAGGAGGTGAACTAATCATAGACTAAAGACCCAGGTAAACAATGAATTCATCTTTTCTGTTTCTTATAACATTATAGTTTTGTATTGTTTGTAATGTGATCAACGTTTGCATAAGTAGTAGATGTGTTAGGAAAGTAACATGTAACATTTTAATTATATTTTGCTAAAATGAACGAAATGAATGATATGACACGAAAAAAGATTCGTTCATTTTGCTGAACGAGACTCAAAGGTCCGAGTCAGTAAAATGATCCGAACTTCCCATCACCACTTGAGTGAACTCCTCTTGTATTACAGTCCTTCACGTGCATTACGCTCTCAGGCGTCCTGTCAGTTGGTAATACCTAGAATTTCAAAATCAAGTGCAGGTGGTAGATCCTTTTCCTATCTAGTGCCTAAACTTTGGAATAGTCTTCCTTGCACTGTCCGGGAGGCAGACACACTCTGTCAGTTTAAATCTAGACTAAAGACGCATCTTTTTAATCTTGCATTCACTACTCTTCCATAATATAAATCTTTTGAGGGTTTAGGCTGCATTAGTTAGATCAACCGGAACCAAAAACACAACTGATGTACTTGTTGCATCAAAGAGTACAGAACAGTACTCTACTCTCAGTCTTGTCTCATTGTTCCAAGGTTACCACAGCGAGCAGGATGCAGTTCATGGCCTGACCTGATGGTAGAGCAGAGAATGGGAAGCGGCGACTCGTCAAGTCCTCACTACAAAAATGTCAACTGCTACTAGATTATTAATGATAATATTAAACCTATTATCTACATTTTACTATGTTTATTTTCTTTTTATTTAGCCTAGTTGTGCAAGCACTGTCGAGCTTGTAGAGATGCTGCAGTTTTTGCCAGAGGGGCCTGAGTTCTCCTGAGGGCTTTTTTCTCGATTGGAGTTTTAGGTTCCTCGCCACCGTTTGCATACTGTTTTGCACTGTTTGCCTGACCGGGGGTCTGTTGACATCAACTGTAAAATTAATAAGTTTTCATATTTATTAATATAACTTTAAAATGTAACATTCTGCTTAATTTATTTATTATTACATATAGGAATTTATAGTCCGTATAATATTTGTGTGTGCGCGTGTGTGTGCGGCTTGCGTGTGTCAGTGAGTGTGTATATTGTGCTCTGTGCGTGTGAAGTTGTGTTTTATGAATGTGGGTGTGTATGTGTAACGTCTTCAGCTCCTCGACTGGCTAAACCCCCTACATCAGCGCTCACACCACGGTTTAACTGATCCCTGTCACCGGACTTTTAACGGACTACACTCCCCATCATGCACCACACTCCGTCAGCCATCTTTGATTTCTTCGCCACCTGCACCTGATTACCCGGACACTATTTTAGCTTGTCGGTTTTCCTTTCACATTGTCTGGTCTTAACGTCGCCTGCATTCTGTTTACCAGTGTTTTGGACCCTGTGGATGGGGTTTTTGTACCTGTTCGTGCTATGAACCTGAATATACCTGATTACCCTATCAGTAGTGATGGCGAGATGAAGCCTCATGAAGCATTGAAGCTTTTCAGCCAAGTGGTTCACAAAAGGGTTCATTTCTCGAGGCTTCATTTGCTCACAATACCATCTGGTGGCCAAAGAGTTTAAAACAGGCAGATACATTACAGATCTGCCTGATGTGGTCTGTGATACACTGTATTTTGTGCCAGTTAAGGCTTAGAAATAACGGTGAAGGGAAATAATCAATTTCCACATAGACTCATCTATTTATATGAATATAATGTGTATTTTCTGGTGCTATATAATATAATTATTGTATTTACATTTATGCATTTGGCAGACGCTTTCATCCAAAGCGACTTACATTGCATTATCCTATACATTTATACATAGGTATGTGCAATCCCCTGGGATGGAACCCACAACATTGCGTTGTTAACGCAAATGCTCTTACCACTGAGCTACAGGTAAGTTGTATAACATAAATGTGTAATTAACTAAATAAATGTGTGTAAATCAATTATTTGGTCATAATAGGCAATATTATTACTGTAAAACTGGAACGTGTCTGGGTTTAACTGGGCAGAGGGCAGTGAATGTGATTGTGGTACTTGGTTTATATAGCTGTCAAAATGTCGCGGCAAGATTCGAACCGCTTACTGAACCACTCAGGCAGAAGCGAGGCTTCAGACGTCATCTATGACGTCATTGGTCTAAAGCGATACAATTCAATTCAATTCAATTTTATTTATATAGCGCTTTTCACAATGTGCATTGTTCCAAAGCAGCTTTACAGGAGAAAATAAGAAAAACACAGAAAGGTAAAACACAGCACAGTGCATGGTGTTTATAGACCAAGCAAGATCATTGTAATAAATAATATCTAATAAATAATTGAATAAATAAATAATGATACAAGCCTGGATACGCGCTTCACTGAAAGCTTCCAGGATTTCTCGACACACGCTCCGAGGCCTCGGCTCAGAACGTAACATCACTACCTATCAGTTTGCTTGCCTGTATTCACAACTTGACCAGCCTCTGGTAAACCTTGTTTTGTCTTCCCCTTTTGGATTTTGGACTGTTTTGTTTTGGATATTGGCTTTATCATTTTTGGAAGTTTTTTGTTCTGGAACCTTTTGAGCACTGATCGTTCTCGGCCTGCACGAGACTCTGGGGTTTTGAGAGTCTGCTAGCCCCGGCCTGACAGTATGAACCTGTGTGCGTGTCTGTATTCTGTGTGTGTTCACCTATTTTGTTTTGACTTGTATAACTTTAATGTTTTGCATATAGTCAATATGTTTGATGTACAGCTGCTTTATAACAATAAAATTGTAAAAGCGCTATATAAATAAAGTTGACTTGACTTGACTATATGGATAAGAACCCTGGACAGCTTTTCTCAAAAGCCTCACTTTGTTTTCCACAGAAGAAATAAAAACATGGATGGCTTGTATGACGTGTGGGTGAGTGAATTATCATGACATTTGTATTTTAAAGTGAACTCTCATTTAATATCTACAAGACAAAAGTCCACTCAACAAGCAGCAGTGTTTACCTCTACATTATCTTAAGAAACAGGTGGATCATAAAGTATGTTTGTCTTTCAGGCTGTAATTTCAGACTAGGCGCGAGTCTCTCTCTCTCTCTCAATGAGTTCAGAGTGCGCGTGAAGGGAATAGCGTGTTTTCATATATTTCTGAATTTGGTCAGCTGTTTAAAGCTGTTGACAGTTGTTAAAGATGTAAAGCGCTAATTCGACAGGCAAACAACACCACACCGCATCTGTATTATAAACTGCCACAAAACTCTCGCTCGTATTTAAAAACAATGAAACGTGAGCCGCAGAGCCATGAAGTTTTATACGCAGCTCGATCATAATACAGCAACACATTTGACAAGGAAAACGAGAAAAAGCAGCAGCAGTAAAATGCATGAACGTGAAAAGAGACAGAGATACTTCAACCTTATAGCATCTGTCATAATTCTAATCAGATCAATTTGTCAAAAACATTTTTTGCTTCTTTGTGCATATAATGTAAATCTGGTCTAGACACATTTGTTTCTGTCATTTCTCTAGCAGGCGTTACGATGAATATTGCCAGTACCTCTTGCAGTCCGCTCATGAACGGCTCCACTCGTCTGAGTAGTAAACACAGGAGCACAATCATTCTCATCAAGCACCACTATCCTCAGGTCAATATCTTTCTCAGCATAACTGCCGTTCAAAAACTTGGCCACTCCTCGAAGCTGGAATACAGGAAAGGCATCAAACATTTCACATTCAAATTCTTCATTACTGCTGGCCTTCCTGCCATGCCATTTTCTAAAGGTTTATTTCCTCTTGCACCAATCCCCCTTCATAGCCTTTATACGCTCAGTGACCACTTCATTGAGTACGCCTCCCTAAAAACTCCTCATGTTTCTTTGTCCCGAGACGAGAGGTGCCATGAGAAGAGTCTCGATGCTAACATGACAACATCGCACAGTTGCTGCAGATGTGTCATCTCCACATAGAGGATGCGAATGTCCCGTTCCACCACATCACAAGGTGGACTGAGATCTGGGGATTGTGGAGGTCATTCACGGGGACTGAACTTGTTACTGGAATGGCGTGAGATGATGTGTGCTCCATGGAATGTCTATTTAAAGATGGATATGCTGTGGTCATGAGGAGACACACCCGATCCTCAGGTTGGCTGTGATGCTCTTCTCCACAGTATTTGCTAAAAAACCAGTCTTCGAATTGAGGGGGGAGGCTGGGGGGTCCCAGACCTCCCATATGGCATGAAATATTCAACTTGGGGGTCCCCTGATTTTTAGACTAGACTACTAAAAACATCAAATTATATTTTTGTTAAATAAATAAAGCATCATTGTCTATCATTTTTTATTTATTTCATAAATAAGGGAATTTTAAAGCTTTTGCGTTACCCGAGAAACATTGCGCTTCTTTGCAAAACTTTTTGCTCTCGCTCGAATTAATTCCATGATTTGATCTTATTCTGCACTTTTTCATATACATGATCAACATTATCAGGAGATTAATCGAGTTTGAAACAGTCTATACTGTGACTGGCAGGTTATTGGCAGCTCTTTTATGTGTGCCACTCCAAGGAATTTGTCTGAAAATCATCCTCAAGCCAGCCCGTCGTACGTCATTTACATTGGATTTTTGACCCAGTTCTGATGTATAAGCGGGGGTACACGTGTAGTCACTGAGTGTATAAGCTCTACAGACACCAACAGTGCCTGCATGATGTTAAGCGTGCTCTGTTTGAAGCTATTCATTTCATTTCAAAACCTGTTTTTAACGTGTTGGACCTTGAGTTCTTCACACCAACTCGATATCATAGATTAGTCAGGGGAGGACTGACAGCCATGCTGTAAATGTTTATGGCAGGGCGTAACAGATGCTCACGTGGTAGGTGGGCATTTTCTCTCTGTCTAACACTCCGTGGATCTTCACCAAGCCGTTTTCACTTCCCACCGAGAACAATCTGAAGGGGGGTTGATCAGCCCCGGGTCCAGTCAGAGAGTACCTTATAGTGGTCCTGGTCTCCTCATCGGAGCGGATCTGAAAACATTCATTATAAAGGAACATCTCATTCCACAAACATTTAGATCTTGTCCTCTCACAGTCTGCAGAATGAGGCCATGTCATGTATCGAGGTTTTATTTCAATTCATTTCAAAGATCAAGGAAGCAATGGCTGATTTCCAGTGTGATAGACACAGCACAATGAGATCAAGCTATCTTCACAAACACACACACACACACACACACACACACACACCACACACACGCACGCGCCACACACCACAACACACACACAGCACCCACACACACACACACACACACACACACACACACTCATTCTTAAGGCTTAAATACACTACAAGATTTTCAGTCTGGACTTGTTGCAGAAAGTCTGCGCCAGTCTGCAGATTTCCTCAGTTAGTGTGTTTCTATCTGAAACTTTCAAAAAGTCTGCAAGTGTGTGATGTCTAGTTTAAAACAATCTGTTCAGATTTTAAAAGTCTTGTAGTGTATTCCAGCCATTACACCCGTCACATAAAGCACTGGCGTAGCCAGGAATCACAGTGTAGGTGGGCAGATCCTAAAATGCATCTGTTATCAAAATAGGCCAACACAACTCCACCGTTTAATCCTGGCATTAACAAAAGCTGTTTAGCCCATTTATTTTCATGCTTCTGTTCAATCATCACAACATCATTTTGCATTAAAATGGTACGGCTCTCATCACTGCAGACAGAAGGCCGGCACAAGTAAAGTGTCGTGAAGATCTTACTTTGGCAATGTATTCCAAATCCATGTAATTGACATTCTCCTTCAGTTTGCGGGGTGGAACAATCCATTCTCTCTTCTGTCGTATTTTCGGCTGTAGTCCTGCAGATGGCCGAGCCTCCGATATCTCCACAAACACAAAGACACGTGTGTAATGATGATAACTGATTTCTAATGTATATACAGACCTCTAGATGACATATACACCTTGCAGAATATGCCAAATAGAGGAATCATGAAAATTGAAGTTTAGTGCTGCCCTGAATAAGATACTTTACACAATGGATGTGTTGGATGTGTAGACCTACAGTGCTTCCAAAACGAGATAACTCTGTTTTTAAACTATTCAAAAATCATGGTTTTTATTATGTTATGATATTTTTATAATGTTTTATTNGGAGGGGTACGCTGAACTAAAGCACATTGCCAACAAAACACAGATGTCATTTTCACTCACCGCATGCGGTTCATGTCCGGCATCTTTTAGCGCTGGGACGGCTCCATATATCAGATTCAAACCATCTCCAAATACAGCGTTATATCCACCGTTTATATAACATTCATCACCCAAATGCCGTGAACAAACAGACACCTGAACTTCTCTCTCTCTCTCTCTCTCTCTCTCTCCTGCACACGTGAAAGTGACGTATGCGCATGCTCCTTCTCCTGCTTTTCCGGGAGAATTGTCCAATAAGGGACTCAGAAAAATTGTTACGAAACAGTTTTATATGTTCGAAAAAAACTTTCCGAAACCTGTCCGATCGCTGGGGGAGTGTATCGAGCACAGAAATACTACGTCATACGCCCAACTCGTGTTTGGACAAGTTGACCATGTTAAGCATGAGAAGACCGCACGTTTAACATTGTAAAGAAGTCAGAATGCATGACACATCGTTGCAGCACCCCTTTAAATTAACGTGGCGTACATCATTGTAATGTTTTGAGCTGTGCAGATGGTTCGTTGAATCAGCGTTTTAATGTACACAACGAGTGCGTCAGTATGAATGAACGCACATTGCGATCAGAAATGACTAATTTGAACCAATTCGTTTAAACTGTTGACTTTTCAGTCACTAGTGAATATAAAAGATCAGTGAATCATTTAAAGCTCAGTGAACCACATGAGAACGCAGGATGTTAATGAGCTTTGTTAATTTAGTTGGCTATTGTGGGCTTTAAAGTGTTTGCAAACCAAATCTTATTGCACTTTTGTTCATATAGCAGTACTTTTAAATTCATTATTGAATTTTATGCTTAATGTTAATCACAGAAAAGCCATGCGATTAAACATTTTGATCGCTGCCCAGCACTAAAAATAAAAAAGGTGATTTCATTTTTAAGGGAATTTCAAAGGCCTTGGCTATAGCCAATAATTTATTTTAAAACTACTATACTAATTTCTCGCAAGAAATGCAATCAAATGTTTTTGAAAGTAAACTATTAAACTTAAATTGATACAAAATTGTGCTCCAACCGGTTTCTCAGCAGCCATTTTTTTTTCGAGCTCTGACCTGCTTAACCAATCGTCTTACTCGTGCACACGCATACACATGTGAGCTCCACCCTTCTCGTACCGGACTATTGTGCTAGGTACCCCAATGGAAGGGTCCCAAAAAAGTGGTACGGTACGGTTCGCCCATTTACAACTCTATGGAAACGCAAATAATTGTGTAATGTACTGTACTGTACTGAATGAAAAGCGCTTGGTGGAAAGAAACCACCCAGAATTGACCTATTTTAGCTGATGTCATCCATTACTCTTCATTCTGTAAACAATAAATATACATGTACCACTCACAGTTGTGTATCTCCATCTCTGCACTTGTGTCATTGTACAGACACGTTTGTGATGAGCATCACAGCAACTGATGAAGATGAGAAAGGCACATTACATTCAAAAATCGCCTACAGTATCGTTGAACAGAGGCCTGCTAACATGTTCTACATTGATCAAGAGTCTGGCGGGATATACGTCATGCTCAAAACTCTGGACAGAGAGGTACGCACGCACTAACAAACATTGCTATGCTGAATGTGAAACAATATTGTTAGTTTTCTCTTTTAATTGTTTATTGACAATTCTCATAGATTCTGGTTTTAGTGTTTAACGTGTAGACTCCATTCAAGAGTCATTTTTATCTTTTTGTTGCTACATCAGTAGATGGACACTCTGCTCTGCTCAGGTGTGAGAATCATATGTTTGTTTATTTGAAGGGATTTATCAAGACGGTAGTAAGTTTGTAGTTCTGTTTGTAGTGCTAGTAAGCTCTGGGTGTGTCAAATTACATTATTGGTCAATTTTATGGGTTTTTGCTGAATGAACAGTGTAGGGAAGCGGAGAACGTGATTGTAAGCACTGCGCCTCCTAAGGCAAAATATGAAATGGGTGTAAAACCACCACCAACTATGATTAACACTGTTTTTAATAAATGTAAGTAAAATATATACAGTAGGTTAAATAAAATAAAATGTGTTGTATTTAGAAAAGTGTACACAGTATAAAACCCTAATAATAATGCTGGTAATGTTACTTGAAGATGAGACTGATGTTTGTGCTTTTCCCATCGCAGACACACCACACATACACATTGACTGTGAAAGGGACAGATATGAATGGCGCTCCAAACGGAAACACGGGAATGGGGGAAGTTGTAATCAGCATTCTTGATGAGAATGACAACATTCCCACTTTGGAGAAAAGCGTTGTAAGATGTTTTTGTGTGATAACTAACCCTAAACATCAAACTTTTCACAAATCTAACTAAACACACTGAGTCTTATTCATTGCTTACGTGAAAGCATTCGAACAGATCAAATCAATAATCCTATTTACCTCACTATGCGTTATCATTCGCTTTGTTTTCAGTATGAGTGCAGTGTGGAAGAAAACACAAAGAGTGTGGAAGTTGTGAGAATTCAGGCCATTGATGCTGATCTCATTCATACTGACAACTGGTTGGCTGTCTTCAGCATTGTGTCCGGAAATGAAGCCGGTTATTTCTCTATAAGCACTGACATCAACACCAATGAAGGCATTCTCATGCTCAATAAGGTATGTTCAACCTTTAGGCAGTATACTTACATGTGTCAGTTATGCTTTATAATCCTTTTGGTTAGGGATGCACCGAATGTTCGGCCACCGAAAATGTTTGGCCGAAAATAGCAAAAAACGCAAGTTCGGTGTTCGGCCGAATGTGTGAAGTGGCCGAATAAATTTTACCGAACATGACTCGTGATACGATCAAGCAACAACTAGCACAGAGAGAGAGAGAGAGACACGCGTGCGCTTTATTACTGCCGCAAACATTTTGGCAGTGTGTGTGTGTGTGGTGTGCGTGCATGCGTGCGTTGTGTGTGTGGTGTGCGTGCGTGCGGCGCGTGTGTGTGTGGTGTGTGTGTGTTTGTGTGTGTGTGTGTGTGTGTGGAGCATTTTAAAGTGTCAGAGAAAGACACAGCACGGGACTTGCCGCACGGAAGTAAATGTCCGAATGAAAGCGTGTTTACCGGTCGGTAACTTTACTTCAGACGGAAGCGGGCTTTCTGACAGTAGCCCCGCCGCTCGCGACATCCTTTGACATCATACAGTGGTCGCGTGCACACAGTTCCCTGTACTAAACAACTGGTTAAAGTATGTTCTGTGCACCTTCTGAGAGAACAGTCAGCTTTTGTGGGCGGAGTTTGGAGGAGAGACGTGAACTGAAATGGTTGTCAGTCAGCATCAGTCAGAATTGCTTGCATTGGATGTTTTTTTTTCTCAAATCATTTTGCAATGTAGCCTATCATAATCCAACAGTCCAATAGTTTATTCGTATTTTTAGTTTATAGGCCTAATGTGGAATGACAGTTTTTAATGAAGTGTTTTGTTGTAGGGGTACAGAGTAACTTACATTACATTCTTTTAGCAGTCAGTTACCGGCCTAATTAATATAGGCTATTCATGAAGGGAGAGGGCTCAATATTTTGTTTGAATTTACTTTTGTTTTGCTCAATTTTATATTAAGTTGTATTGTATTTTATTGAAAAGCAAGACAAATTATAAAAAGCACATTTTGACTATTCAGTTTGTGCAATAGTGAAAAAAATAGCTTAATAAATAGAAGAAATGCAAAAAAACATGTTCGGTGTTCGGTATTATTCGGCCTTCGGCCAAAAATTTTCGGCAAAGCATTGTGGCATAAGGGACACAACGTCTCATTTTCTTTATTTGGGAACAGAGGTTACAGTCCTAACCGAGACTTTCCCTTTCTGTCGGTCTCTCGATGTTGTGTCAAGACAGAATAGGGTGCCTATACAAAATGTCACAGCACTGAGCTGCATCACGACCTCTAGCAGAGTGACACTGACTGGCCTGAGTGTGTCATAAGTGAGTGCTCTGCTATATCGTAATCGTCCAGTGTGTGTAGTAAGGCATCACCTTGAGCATGTCGAAAGATGAGAGGCTCTTACCGTCGCCGTCATAGGCGGTGGCCTTCCTTCTCTAATGCCGAGATAGCCGCTTGGCACTATAAGGAACAATGGAAAGCGATACTCCCTCTGTTAGGGAAGCTCACCACAGAGACCACAACCTACTACATGAAGGTATCCATGGGGATATACCTGCATGGTCTCACCAGTGGGTAGAACTCATGGGAACAAGGCGTGCAGAACCCCATCTGAGAGGAGCACAGACAAAGGTGAAGATGTCCACTGAGAGGAAAAAACAGGTTCACCAACATGAAAACCGTAGAGTGGAAATTACATCAAACGGGACCACCCGAGAGGTGGGAGTCACTACGTATGGCGCACTAGCTCAGGTATAGGGGTTCAACTAGACCAGGGATAACTCTACCAATACCCGGCTTGGTAATTGGGCCGCTCCGCCCTGCTTGTTACCAGAGAAAGTGCTTAGTGATGGAAGGAATGCCTAAACTCCAGACGCTAAAGCATGCGTACACCCAGCCGGCCGCCAGTCTTACCTGTTGTAGCAAGACACAAACTGACACTGGCTCTACACAAAGGTTGTGGAACCTCTCGTACGTATTGGACGCAGCCTAACATGTCTGCTAGAGAGGTGCCCTGATTCACTGTCCATGAGGAGGCTACACCCGGTGCAGTAAGCTCTCACTGCGAGTGGGCACGGGAGATCTTGGAATCGGTATGCCAAGGTGATGGCATCCACGATCCGCTGCGCAAGTCTCTGAGGAGACAGCTCTCCCATTTTGCTGTCCTCCAAGCAGACAAAGAGCCGCTTAGAACTCCTGAGCTCTTTATGCGGTCCAAGTAGAGGTGCAGGGCACGCACTGGACATAGCAACATAGAGGTTCCTCCCTAGAAGGGAGTGCCTGCAGATTCACCACCTGGTCTAGGAAGATGGGAACTTTGGGCACGTAGCCAGGCTGGGGTCTCAAGAGCACCCACCCGGCCCAAACTCGAGACACTCATTGGACACAGAGAGTGCCTATTGCTGATCCAAGGGGTACGGAGCATGGTGAAAATCCTCCTTGAGCCTCACAGGAACCTGATGACCATGACAAGTCTGGTTGGTCCGATAGGGGTCAACTAGCAGCACTAGCATGCTCCTCTTCCCTGCCCCTGCTCAGAACCTGTGTCAGGAGGCTCACTGGGGTAAGGTGTACTTTCGCTTGTCCCACGGCCAGCTGTGCACTAAGGCACCCGACTGCATAAACATATGCCTCGCACAATTCTGAAGAACAAAAGCTAAATGAATGGGCACGCCATCTTCATTAATACCTGTATGTACGGGGTGGAGACTCGCATGCGTATGCCATTCGCCAAGTTCAATGTTATTTTTCCTCTGCCACATTTCCACCACAACGATTTAAGATGTAGCAGTCCTATTACGCACTATTTAAATATATGCTGGCCTCAGAAAAACAAATGCTCTGGTGGATACACAAGTCCTTAAATGTAAAGAAGAGCACGTGTGCTACGATCCTTCATTTGATTTGTTTGCTTTGTAAGGAACTGGACTATGAAGAGCTGAAGGAAATTAACCTGCAGGTGTCCATCTCCAACAAGGCGGTGTACCACTCATCAGTGGTCATTACACAGAGCAAAACGTACCGCATTAAAGTCAATGTGGTCAACCAGTCTGAGGGGCCACGCTTCAAACCCGCTGTCAAAGTCATCTCACTGTCTGAAGACAGTACCTCCATTGACATCAGAAAAATCATCACCAACTATGCGGCCATCGACAGTGACACGCTGTTAACTGCTACTGATGTAAGGTGAGAGTTCATTCCCATTGAAAAGTAATATAACAAATGAGATTTATTAAACATCTCTGTTGTTTTTGCTAGACTTCAATGAGAAAAACTGGAGAGCACACGGACACTCACACTTAATTTCTCCTGAGAAAAAGAGTCATAAATGTCACAAACGTGTCTGTCATTAGAGTTTGAGAAGAGATGTCAACAGTGTGTCAAACTGAGCTCAGATTGGTCAAGTCTGCAATCAAAAGTCAATATTATTGAAGATCTCAATATCAACTCAAACATTTCTCATCACATTTATCCAACTCCAGATGATTTGACCTCTACAATCTACATTCATGTACACTACCAGACTCTTCATGTGTTTACACAATTATTCTCACTTGTTTCTGATTTATGTCTCCTAAACAGTTGAACTAAAACACAACTGAGAACTCCATCAGATCTCCTGAGCTATGAAAGAGCATCATCTGAGCAATAACATTCTCCTCTAGAAATACAACAGTCACACTTTTCCATTTATTTTTTAAGGTATGCGAAAAAATACGACGTTGACAACTGGCTGCTTATTGATGAGAAGACGGCTGATATAAGGCTTAATAAAATACCAGACTATGAGTCCAAGTTTCTGATCAATGGCACTTATTACGTCAAGATAATCTGCATCACCAAAGGTATGTGAACCAGTGGCTTCTGTCGACATTCACAGATTCATGAAAAAGCGATATTTTCACTCTAAAAGATGATTTTGATATGAACATGAGCATACACCCCAAAATAAAAGAGATTTACTCAATATTTAGGCTCAAACCATTAGATTATTCTTTAATCACATTTGTGAATCAATTCAGAACCATCTACGTCCGCAAATCAAAAACATCTGGAGAAAAGATGCAAGATAAAGTATATTTTGGGATGGTCGTTCTCTATCTCTTCTCTATGCAATGAGAGAAAGCAGCGCATTTAATTCACCGCACCGCAGCTGACTTGTCAATAAATGAGTGCAAATAGCCTTTCCCAAAACCTTTTACTGACTGTTTAGACCTAAGAACATGAACATCTTTCTGTAAATATGTATGGTTTGTTAAGCAGATGGAGGCGCTGGGCACGCTGCATTAGACAAATACAGCAATACTGCCCAAACCACTGCTCCTTAATGTAGGTGTATAATGATTTTATCAGACGATGTGTTCATGGCATTCCTGGAAGTTACTGACGGTTAACATGTAGTATTAATGAGTCACGTTTAATTACTATTTCATACTTGTTTTAATGTCTGACAACCGAAATATAAAACCGAAATGGCTTTATTGGGCATTAAAACACAGTATTTAAGAGTTCAGAGACTGCATCAAAAGTGCCAGCATTACTCTGACTCATGAGTGCAAATGCGATGTGCGGGGTGGCGTCACAAATATGTTAATTAGAACATCGAGAATGGATTCTGAATCGAATCGTGAGAGACCAAACGATTCCCACCCTTTATGCCTACGTACGATATTTTTGTCGCTGTTGTTAGTAAGTCATAGGTCAAAGAGCATACGGGTCACATGACAATAATAACGTTGCGGGTGCAGTATGTCCGAAATGTATTCATACTGCTCCCACACATACTATGGACCTCGTTGCAAAATGTCAACACTGGCCCAGAAGCACTCTTCCGGTTTCGTTTTTATTTAATTTTTGTAAATCTTAAAACACATAAAGCGAATGAGAAACACTGCCTGACAGTGCACAACCTGATGAGGGCGGAGACAGCAGAGTCCGTCAGCAGTCATGGGCGGGGCTCAATCAATGTGACTTAAGTTTACTGAGAGAATGCCAACAGCTCGTTCAAGAGGACTGTTGAGGTTTATTGGGGATTTTAAAAAAATGAATGGGTGGATTTGTTTCATTCTAGGGTGGACACATAGATATGTTTAAACAACATTCAAGAATGCATTTTCTGCATTAGGGGCCCTTTGAAACAGCATTGACTTACCTCCTGGCTTAAAACGCATATGTCACATTTCAAAGCAGTCCATCATTTCAGTTAATAACTGTTGTTTACATGACGGCCTGAGAGCTTATTAATCAAGAGTTATGGGAAGGGTTGGTCCAGCCACAAAATCACTAAGGAAATTGTTATCAACGGTCCACACTCTTGTTTCAGATCTCCCAGCTAAAACAGCCACAGGTACGATTGCCATTCAGGTGGAGGATTTTAACGACCACTGTCCCATCCTGAGCAGCCCTTCTCAAACACTCTGCTATGGAGAGCATGCAGTTCACGTCACAGCTGAGGACAGAGATCATTACCCCAACGCAGAACCCTTCGATTTCACAGTGACCTCGCCGGGGTCGTGGAGTGTCCAGCGTGTCAACGGTAATGAAAGCAACTGTAGTTTGATTTCTGATTCAAAGAGCAGCGTCATGTTTCATGCTGATTCGTGATGGCTAGCGCTGTTCGTCTGCCTGGCGAAACCTGGTGGGGGCCGCTCTCTTTTACGTTGCAGTGTAATGTCTTCCATGCGAAAAGGTCTTCTGGTATCCCAATTATGCAGAGACTATTCGTACCGCAGGTTAACTGACATCAGTACACGCGTGTAGCGATTCATGGACACTGCAACACTACAAATGTATAAACATATCCTGCACTTTATCAGTCCATCAAATATTTTGTTAGCTATTAAAGGTAGTTGTAGTACTGAAGCAGGTTCATTCATGTATGCAAGAGTTGATATCTTGTGCTTGATGATTTTATACGGCGTCTTGTTCTCAGACACTACTGCAATATTCAGATCTCATGCGACACTCTGGCCAGGGGTGTACCGTCTGCCTGTGGTGGTGCGGGATCAGCAGGGCAAGTTCTGTGGCGATCAGCAGGTGCTTCAGGTGGACGTTTGTGCATGTGACGCTTCTAAAGTTTGCCTGCCAAGACGACGGGACTCTAGATTTGTAGCAGCTGGTGTTCTTCTAATGCTGCTGGGACTTCTGCTCCTCCTCTGTAAGTCACGTTCTGTGTAAAGCAGGGACGGGCCTTTCTGGTGCTTGGCAAGTCGTTGTCCTGCAGAGAACAGGACGGAAACTTCAAGGCTAAACTCTCCAGGACCAGAACTGCCCGTCCCTGGTGTAAAGACACATTAAAGGTTTCCACAGACGCCTCTGATGTAGCTGCGTGTCGGTGTAAGTGTGATAGCGTCGATGCAGTGCATACCATCTGGTCAATGCTTTGTCAACGTGTGGTCCCATCGCACAGTATCCGTGCTTACAGTCCTCCGAGTTACTCTATAACTCCGAGTTAATCATTAACCGTCGCTCTGATAGCGGTAGTGCTTTCATGATAGCTGTCAGACCGACAGCAGAGAACTCATCAGAAACCCCTGAACTCGTCCTAATTTTAGCAAGATAATAATGATAAAGACAATGTATTTGACATGAAAAAGTAAATGTAGTCACAATAGGTCCAAACACAAGAGTGAAAATATTTTAGACATAACTGGTGTGTTTTTTTTAAGGAAAAACAATTGACGAATCACGTCTGTAATACAGTTCAAAGTAAGGAAGAAGGAGGCGGGAACGGGCGAACATTAAATCAAACCTTTGATTGAAAAGGCTCCCTCACGGTCAACTGCTGGCCACACAAACATAAATAAAACCTACCACAATGTCCAGGCCTGGTCCTCTCTCGTCGTACACTCCTGTCGCTCGTCCTTTTATGCTTCCGGAGCTCTTCCGTGAGAGATGCGAGACCGGCGTAACGCGCAGCTGACACTCATTATCACTCGCGTCACCGGCCTCGCACCGTTCCCTCACGCCCCTGTCCCGCCGTTGAAGGATGTCCCAATAGATGACAAGCTGACGTGTTTTGCCATATCACAATGTTATGCCATCGCATTTCATTTAAACTGAAGTATTTGGCCATGATGCAGTGACTAACTGGACTTTGTTGTTTGGAGTCGCTGATAATCACATTAATTGTGCTTGCAGTGGTTCCTCTTCTGCTGCTTTTCTGCATCTGCGGTGGCGCAGCAGCTGCAGCGGATTTCAAGACCATCCCGTTTGATGCTAAACAGCACCTTATTGTATACAACACTGAAGGACAGGGAGACGACAAGGTACGTGTTGCTATGAGACAGTTGCAATTCATATTTATGTCTGTAGCACACTTTTTACAAAGTAAAAGCAGCTCTGCTCATCATTCATTTTAGCACAAAAACATTACAGACCACAGCTTTACAGAAAAGACATTCACTGACTTCCATTAGGCGCTTGCTGACTGTTCATTTTGGACCTTGCATACAGCACGCAAATGTGTGAAAAGCTGATTTTAATGAAATGCGCTCACAGGAAATGGCTCTCCTGCAAATGTCAAAAACAATGGATGAACACAAGAGCAGTAATGCGGCAGCTGTAGGCGGAACACAGAAGATGGGTGATGCTGTGGATGCTGCAGTAGTGGACTGGTCCTCCTTCTATCAATATGACCGGCATGGTAATGCGTATCATCACCACACACGTCAGGTTGATGAGGAGCTCGTGTACACTCACAGAAGAGATGAACACATGAATGCCAGGTTCAAAGAGCACAGCATCTATGAAGGGCTTGCCCTGTCTGACGCTTTCTTGGCCAGCTACTATTCTAATGTGAGTATCACTTATATATGCAGCTAAAGCTAGTATATGGACTCTTGTTGTGATCTCCTCTAAAACGTCTGTACAACCTAGAAGATTTGAGACCATATTTTCAAAGCTATTGGAAACTCAACTAAAAAGTGAGGAGACTGTTCTCCAAGTAATAACCCCAAAGGTCGTTTGTACAATCATCTTATTACGAACAACACTGACGTCTTGAGGATGAAACTTAAAGCCGTAAGATTGACTTTATACAAAAATATCCGTGAATGCAACGCATGCAGTCAGATCTCGTTCAGACGTCATGACGCTATCGGTCACAAGAGCCGATGACACTTCACATTCAAAGCTGATGTAATGACGCAATCGGTCACGAGATACATGAGAGCCAATGCTATTTCGCAATCACGGCTGAGGTATCACTTCATCTGGCGGTCATTTTAAACGTGGGTTTCAGCTGGAAGTTCTGCATCTGAAGATTTATTGTGGATGGTGCTCACTTTAGTGGCTTTTCCTTATAAAAATTGATCGCTTGATCTCGGTACGTTGTGAAAAACTGTTTTATATGCTGTGTTTTTGTTGAGGCTAGATCGTTGTGTTAGAGCTCTAACATCTCAAAGAAGGCTCAATGTATTGGGGGAAGAAGGATGCTTTAACTTTGGTTACAAGTGATCTTAAATTCTGTTCATTTTCACTGATGCTGATTGGCTGGTGAATTGCAAGACAATGAATTGTTAGACTGAAACTGTTCATGACTGATGTCATTTCACTGTAGTTCTCTAATAAGATCCAATCACCCTAAAGCTGTCTGTAAGACATCAAACAGACACTGAAGTTGAATGTTGTCAGTTGGTCAGACCCAAACACACAGTCAGCTTAATCAGTAGAAAGAAAAGCTTAAATCAGGGAGCAGGCAATAGTTAGAGCAGTGGTTTTCAACTCTGGCCCACGAGATCCATTCTCCTCCCACTGCATTTTGATTGGTCGGCCTTGGATCCAGTCTCCTCCCACTGCATTTGATTGGTCAAGTTTTGCAGCAGTTTTTCCACAACACACGTCACACTCGTGTTGTTGCTCTTTCATTTCAGCATTGAGTCGTAACTAAAGTTTTTATTTTGACGGAAAAAACTTGTTTATTATTAACGTATTATTAACACATTTTTAGTTTTAGGTTTAGGGTGAGGGTTTGGGTTGGGGTTAGCATATATTTAACTGTGATCATTACTTACAGGCGTACACTTAATTATGAATCTATTTCATCTACATTATTAATCAAATGTAGATTTACATTGTAAGTGCAAACGTTAACAACCACAGGTTGCAACTCCAAATTGCGAATAACTATATAAAGTGGGAGGAGTTGGATCTGGATCCAACCTTGCCCCCGGATCTCGTGTTCTGCAGTAGGGCCATCTCCAATATACTGTGAAATATAATGCAATATATTACATAGGCTTATAAATTTCCAAATATTGGAATCTAGTACTTATATTTTTCAATATACAGCAATAAATGCGTGGACAATATATGTCTATATATTGATACATATAAATATATTTAGAAATGAAGACGAAAACAAATCTAATATTTATAACATTTGATCCTTTATTTAGTATATATTGCACATAGATGACCCCATATAAATATGAATTCATGTACACACAGATATAGACACATTTACGGAATGTGTTGAAGCAGATTTCTAGTTCCCAGCATGCTTTGCTTCTGACTGTTAAAGGATAGGACAAATGTTCAAATTGGGTGTCGTTTCATGTGTTTTTGCTCAATATTAATATAGAGGGAGATCTGTAAGTGTTTAATGTATTATTTTGAAATTTAGATGGGCATGTGTAAATTCGTGGGTTTACCATGGTGCTGAAGAGTAGTGCCTGTGGTTAGGATAGCAAGTTGCTTTTTTTTTAGTTGCCGCACCAAGGAAACAAATCCCTTTGGGGTTGTCCCCATTCAGATCAGTTTCTTAAGATTTAGATTCAATTTTTTATTGTCATTGCACATGTACAAGGCAACGAAATGTGACCTCTGCATTTAACCCATCCAGAGAGTAGTGAACACACGTACCCCCGGAGCAGTGGGCAGCTATCACTGCAGCGCCCGGGGAGCAAGTAGGGGTAAGGTGCCTTGCTCAAGGGCACCTCAGTTGTTACCCGCCGGCCCTGGGAATCGAACCGGCAACCTTCTGGTCATGAGTCCGACTCTCTAACCATTAGGCCACAACTGCCCCCACAACTGCCCCTAATGAACAACAACAAAGACTGAAGTGATATGTTCTCAAGCATAATGACACCGCATTTATCTGGTATGTACTGTATATTGCAGTGCACTGATTGGATTTAACAAATTTTTGATTTCCTCGTGAATAAATGCAGAGAAGCGGATGACGTAGATCAGTACGCTACAGTTCCAGAGCCAATCACCACTCCAAAAAAAATCCTGTAGCTGGAATCTTTGAGTCATTGTTTGCAAAGGTTTATAAATGTTTAAACGTCCTTTGTGTTATGGCAGAAGGCAAGATGTGTGGCTAAGGAGCACGATACAGGCGACCAGCTGTTGGTCTACGACTACGAGGATCAGGAATCTTGCATGGGATCACTGGAGGACATCTGCAGTGTCATGAATGACGACAACCTTGCCTTTCTGGATGACCTTGGCCTGAAGTTCAAGACTTTGGCTGAGATCTGCTCAGGCTCCACAATGGAGACTGATATTAACGTGTCCAGCTCAGTAACCACTAAAGTGGTGCCATCTGTCCCACACAGAAATGTCAACACATCCGAGACAGTTAACATCGTGCACTTGCAAGAAACAGAAAACACCTCAAGCGCCTCCGCCATCTTTCAGGCTTCAGACGTGGAGCAGGTCAGCGGCGCATCTCTGACAGGAGCGTACATCCACGAGAAAGTTATGGTTCCAAAGCCAACCCTGTTCGTCCAGCAGCCTGCCTTGTACTACACCTCCACCAACCCGCTTTACCTTGTAGATCCTCGTCGATAGAACGGCAATCCGTGACTTTATTGGTTACAAATGAACAAACATTAGTGAGCATGTACCAATTCACTGCAAGCTTACAATAATGATTTTTAGGTTTAGCTGTCATTACGTAATACTCATAACGAAGGAACGTAAAGTAACCTGCAATTTTATACTTCAATTAAAATGATACTTTTTACCTTCGTTTTTGGGTTTGTTTTTTAGCTGACTAACTGCAGAGCATTCATGTGTTTTTTATTGGAAATATATTCTGCACTACATTTAAGAGGAAATGCAAATGCTGTACACATACATTTTGATATAATACAAATGTAACTGCTAAGAGGTTGTTTGCACTCTCTTTGAAACACACATACAAAGCAAATGCAGTCTGTTCATTTAGAGTTGTATTTTGTATTGTCTAATGAGTTTTGACTCATTGCAAAAGAACACACAACAGCTCTTTGCCATATTTATACAATATTTCTCCTGGTTTACTGATGATGGGAATAAAAGAGTAATTATGATAATGGTACTTGGTTTATTCCTGTTAAAAGATGGCAAAGATGGGCAAAACAAACACTGACAACGACAAAAGAATATTATATCCCTTCTAGTTTTTTTCTGTTATGACCTTTTGTGACGTATCTGCTACTGTATGTGAATAAACAACCTTCTAACACTACCTGAATAAATCGTCACCTTGGAATGATAAGGTTCTATCTGACATTTTTCTAAGTTATTCACATATTGTCTGACAACGTATTTACATTGTGTGATGGTTTTTGGGACTTTTTTTAGAAAACTAAAAGGTTCTATATCTAGTCGTACTCCTATAGCACTAATTTTATGTTTTAAAGCAAATGAAATGTAATGTGTTTCTGCTGATCCTTCCTGGTGGAACGTTCTTCCTAATTCGATCCGGTCAACCACATCTCTCACAACATTCAAAAAACTACTTCAGAACCCATCTCTTCTGTCAATACTTGACAGACAAATGAGAAAGAAAAATAAACTAACCCTCTCTCTTCCTCTCAACAGGTAGTGTTCTGGCTTTTGTTGAAACTAGTAACTTTGTATTAGCACCTATTGTATTATTTCTCGTGTATGACATGTGGCTCATTGCTCCCTGAACTCTCTGTGAGTCGCTTTGGATAAAAGCGTCTGCTAAATGACTAAATGAAAATGTACATGTTTGTGATAGAAGCCTTATAATTCTAAACAGAAAGTGATTTTTTTAGAATGAGAAGGTTCCAAAAATCCCCATTCACAAATCTGAGAGGAGTTTGATATCGTTCGTTTAGAATATGTGACCCTGTGAAATTCAGTCTAAAGTGTCAAAATCTAGTTAGGAGATGAGGATATTTTGCAATATTTAAAATGACACATGATGACTTGGAAACGTGCCGTAAGCATCCTCTTTGCGTTATCCTCTAATCACAGAGGTATCTTAGAGGTATGAGTTCTAGTATGAGATGGGCCTTTTATCAAATAAAACCATTGCACCAGATGGACCTTTACAAAGGCAACATCTATCATTTTTTTCTAATGTTCTCTATGTTAGGCCCAGAAGACCTATCGTTTCATACAGTCATGTGACCACTGTAAAATTGAGACAAGTTTGCTTTTGCGATTACACAAAATCCATAATACTGTTACATCCCTAAATGTCAAAGATATCAAGATTATATGTTAACAATGTTTTATTTAGAAAACAGTAAATCACAAAAAATGACTTGAGCTGGGTTTTTACAGGTCACGTATATTTTTCATGTTTGAAAGGGACTTTTATTTTGCTATATGGAATGCAAAAAGTTGAAGCTCAATATCTCAAAACTGCTCAGAATGCAGATAGAACTTATCATTTCAACGTGTAATGACTGCTTATACGTTTTGTGCTGTGCTCTTACTGTCTTGCCGTACATCACTGGATGGACATTTTGAAATTTGTTTTTAATATTTACACTTTGAATGTATACATTGCTAATTGATTCCTTTATTTTATTTGTATGTGGTACACATTGTCCTTCAAATAGTACTCCTGCTTTGATCTGAACCTTTTTTGTATAGGACTACATCAGATAGTACAGTTGCTATAATGTCTTCTTCCATTAAATGCATTACTTTTGCCAAGCGTATCAAATCATGTCTAATCAAAAGGTTTTAATCAAAAGTTTGTTGAGCTGATTTGTTTTTATTACTTTCCGACATAGAACACTGTTTTGGAATAAATTACATTCTGTCAATCAAGAAAAACGTTTTTGTCCAATTGTTGAAACTCACATGAAACAATGGCACAGGTCAGGTTCAATAATGGAGGGTTTCGTGAACCCCTGGTGGCTCGTGAGTTTGTATCTATCTACCAGTGTATATACGAACTGCAAATAATTGTTACAGGTTACATTATATCAATAATTATATGAAATACTACTGATAGATATAGTAATGATAAACGAAGACATGTTTTTAAAGTTAAATGTACATGCGCTATTAAATTATTGAAATATTTACTTAAAATCTCAGGGAGTACATTAAGTTAATAACTTGAGTCAAAGGGGTTCAGCTGAGAAAAAAGTTTGAAAACCCCTGAAATTATTAATTGCATATATTCTACATAGTAGTACAACATTTTCCTAAAATGATTCGATCAGGGTGGAAAGAACAAAGGAAGTCATAGAGTGTTTATGGATATATTTAATAGACAAACGTTTAATAAACTGCACACAAGTGTCTATGATGCACATCTCACATTATTTGCAGAGGGTGTTTAAGGTCTGCATTTAACAGATATTTCTGTATACGTTATATCAGGGGTCCCCAGACTCGGTCCTGCAGAGTTTAGCTCCAACCTGCCTCAACACACCTGTCTGCAAGGTTCTACTGTGTCTAGTACACGGGTCGGCAACCTTTGCGACCAAATGAGCCATTTTGGCCCCTGTGCCAGCAAAACATATGTAACCTTTAAATAAATATAACACAAGTTGTTATGCATGTAAGGTAGTACTCATCCAGTTTCACCACGATGTGGCCCTATAGTGTCATTTCTACTGTATTTACATGTTAGCCTGGCAACGAGAGAGTGGCGTTCGCACTGCTTTAGTAGATTTATTTCTGTGAACTCTTGTTTGAGGGTTTTTTTCATTCACATGAATGATTACTATGTCAAGTTTGTGTCATTAAATCTCTGTTCGTGTTCATTTCACAATAAAGAACAGCGTTTGATGAACAGCCACAAGAGACCGCCTACTCTCAGTCAGCATATGGACCTAATGCGTAAACGTTACGAGAAGGGCACTAGCCAGACAGCATTTAAACTACGTCGGCTAAAGACCTAAACGTTTGGTTTAAAGAAGAAAAACGTCAATCTTTTTTGTCTTGGTCAAGAGGTGGAAGTGCCAGAAGTTGTTTGTGACAGCTGCGTTGTGCCATAAAGTCCTTCAGTAGGGTCACACGCCCAGGCTAACTTCTAAACGAACATAACGAGACGATGAAACTTTTAACTGCCCGACAGGAACCCAACGCTATGCTCCAATCTACTTTAGCCGTCATCCAACGCTGACGTCACACCTGCAAGAAGGCTGAGGAGGCCTTCCAGACAGACCAAAGCAGTGGCCAACCGTCACAGAGTCACCCTGCCTGTCTATTTCTGTAGACAGAAGATATGGCCGTCCACCAAGGACTCAGATTTGGTTCGTTAGATCTGGCTATTGCATGTTAAAACACAGAGCACAAATCTGGGTGAAGTACACATTTTATTTGCATATACATTTCAACATTAACAGTACAACCCCCAACCCCCCCCCCACAAACTTAACGCTGTGCTTTATAATAACCCTGGGCTCAAGAGAAGTAGAAGAGTCTGTCTCTGAAACTTGATCTGCTGGTATATATTGGACTGTGTACACACTATAAATCGCTTACACACTATTTGAGCCTTTATATCGAAATCATATTTTTCCGAGCAGGTTCTTCGTTTCCAGAGAAAATATCCTAATGTAGATAAAGTGTGCACTTTAGAGCACTGAAGAGTTCATATCTCATGCCTCATGTACAGTAAGATGCTGCGTTAATGTTGCGTTTCCAGAAAGAAAATGATAAAGCTGGTCAACATGATCATTTTATTCTCTTTACAATGTCATTATGCTGCATTAAAACGTTTCCGGCTTGGGAACACTGTGCTTAGTGGGTCTGGCCACTTTACGGTTTGTACATTCCGTGAAAAGTAACTGGTGAGATGACGTCAACTTCTGCCCTTGCGACCTCGGACAGGTCCTTGGCATTTAGGATTAGGCAATATGTTGGTCTCTGCGCTCCAGGCGCCACCACAACCGTCAGTATGACACCTGTAGAAAAACACAGGCATGACAGAACGCATGCTGGACATAAGACATAATATGACTTCAACCTCACCCACCATCGTCCTCATCCACCGCGTCAGGCGTCTGGACGAACAGCGGCTCGGAGGGGTATGAGTCTGGCTCCTGCCACACCCACGTCTCCTTGGTCTTCACGTTCAGCTTGCAAATCTAGAAATCATCAGACGGTCTACAGAGCACATTCCTTTTCAGCAATTTTAAGAAGATCTGAGACGGTTCATACCCTATCAGGGATAAAGTGGTTGAGGCCCAGTCCATAGGCGTATGTGTAATTCCTTCCGTTGTTCATTTTGTAGTTGATCTGAGGAAACTCGAAAGCTTTGAAATGTAAAACAAATTGCGTGTTTTATAAAGGTGTGCGTGAAGTTTTTGTTATGTCTGTCATCAATAACCATGTTGCTCAGTGCCTAGTTTCTACCTTGGCGAGGACCAGAGAAAAGCACCTCTGGCTCGAGCCAAATGGTCCCGTCGGCGCGCATTGTGGCAGTAGCGGTGGTGTAGGGTAAAGAGATGAGGTTTTTGCCCTGCTCCTCCTGTGAAAAATGCAAGAACATTGTATTCAAAACATCAGCTTCAATGCTTGAAAAAAATGTGCAGATCAGTTCTAGAGCAACATCCATGCTGATCCAGACATGTGGAGGTGTCTGATGTTACTGATCATGTTAGCGCTAGAAGAATGCAAGCTCGTTGGTGCAGATTAGATCTGTACAAATGTAAATTTAGACATCTTTATTCGTTTAGTCGTTGTTAAACAAACAGAACAATCATTTGGCGGCAGCGGACAGTATTTATAGATACATATTTACCCTGTAGGGGTCCAGAGGAATGACGTATCGCCTCACTTCCGGTTGAGGGGCGATCATGGCATTCCTCTTCACTTCTTCCCAGTTGGCACGGAGGTTTGCCAGCCACAAATAATTGTAGACAAATTCAAAGCTGTTGAAAAAAAAGCAGCAGACGACTGAAAAGCAGTTGTTGTTACAGACAAATAATAACAGTGGTATAACGGTTCAATTGAATGTATACTTATAAGTAATGCTTTTGAATGATGAGAGGCGTTTGTCTTTCGAAGCGACGTGAGGCTTTTGTGTAATGCTTTCTGTCAGTCGATCATTTCGCTTCAATTACCCTTTCCATGCGCACAGGTCAAAAACGATGAAGCCCGAGTCCTCGTAGCAGTTGATGTGATGAAAAAGACCCATCGCTGAGGTTCTGAATTTATAGTCAATGTACTCTCCTGGATGCTTCCTTGCGATATGAATCCACGTCTGAATTGACGGAACAGTTCAAGTGTCAACAGACAGTTTCACACACACATCCGACACATCAGGGCAGTGAAGAATGACGTATAAACAGTGTTAGGGGTAAGGTGTCAGAAGTAATCCGATTACTTCATGAAGTAACAAGTAAAATAACTCCACATCAATATTTGAGTTACTTTTTTTACGAGTTATGCTTATGCTTTGTTGCTAATACACAGGGAGAAATCAATTGTGTTGCTCGTTCAGAAATGAATTCTGAAGGGTGAGTTAATGACCGTTTTTAATCATTTGAGAAATGTCAAATTAGCAATTGTACATTATATTTTATCAACAACAAAAAAGATGGATAGATAAGTGCTGTGTTTGTTTGTACATGTTTTCTGTGCCACCCCAAAGTAATACTGTAGGTCAACCCTATGAATACATTTCTCCAAAGATATAGGCTATATTCTTTTTTACAAAACCCTACTTTACCCTATTCCCTCAAATGTAACTTTATTAAATGTGTTTAGTTGTGCTTATAATTTGGCTTTAAAAATCATAAATTGCATGGAATACACAGCCAATGGTTAAGAAATATCTGAAATGTGTTATTTCAAAGAAAATGAAAGTGTACAGTATGTTAGGCTATAGGATATATTGTTGAATGCATTACAGTGTTAAACACTGAAAAGAAGCAAGAAAAAGTAACACAAAAGTACTTTTAGTTACTTTCCACAACGTAATCAGTTACTTTTTTATGGATTCAAAGTTCTTCACTGTAAAGTGAAAGAATGACATACCCCTTTGTCCTCATCAGAATCAAAGCAGTCCATATAGTTGGATCCTCGAATACTCCAGGCACTCAAGAATTTTAAGAGGTTGATTTTAACAGGTGTCTCCAGGAAGACAAAGTAGTTCTCTGTCATCCCAAAACTAGACGGAGAAGAAGAGACCGGTCACAGACGTGTTACCAAAAGCAGTTTCAGTCAAAAGATTATAAAGTTCCCAACAACACCCTTCGGTGTCAGAATTTTACTGCAAACTCGGTTAAGTTGTCCTCAAAATGCATTCATGTTCAGTTTATAAGAGCTGAAATTACAAAGACATGTAAAATCTAATCATTAAGTCAGGGTAGGCATTAGTCCTTGTTTTTTACTGTATGTACAGTATAACAATAACACGAAGACTGCAATGTCTGTAAAGTTTGCCAAACATGAAGGTGAATTGGAAATCAGGGGGACTCTACTCTCAGGATACCAGTAGGATATCCGTTGACCTTACAAGTGTTTTGATCAATTCAGTGCTGCTTACCTATGCACATAGGACGGCTTAAACCGTTCAGAACTTGGGAACTGCACAACCACCTTCGATTTTTCAATCGGGTCAGATTTGTCTGAAAGATTCAGTTAATCCAAATGAAGTGTTGCTTTAGTTCAAAAGATGACCAGACCTGTAAATGTCATTACACCATTGCGTGATCACTTACCTTTCTGGATTGGCGGGATTTTTACGATATTATAGGCAAGCGTGGCTCCTTTCCCCATGCAGTTTCCAATGTTGTACACTGTGCCATCTCTTTCAATATGGGGGTGGGCTGTTATTCCATTTATATTGACATAGTCACACATGTCGACCTTTTGGTGTAAGACAGCAATATTCCTTCACATACAGCTTGTTAGGGTTACACGACGCGAGACGATCAATACTCATATTACCTTTTTCAAGGTTTCCAAAGTGTTCACGTTTACTTTGGTGATGTAATTGGTTTCTGTGACTGCATAAAAATCCTCTCCGATAGGGTAAACGTTGACCAGACAGTTGTCTGTGACCTCAACACCCTTGAAGTACGAGAAGAACCTGTTGAATTCAACAAACATCACAAACGGCGAGACAGATTAATACAATAAAACCTGGTGTTCATGCTAAACGTCACAGTTTTCGACAACTGTTTGTGTAAATGCAGTCAGGGGACCTGGAGAAGATATTCTTGCAGGGATCTGGGTAGGCACAGGTGCCGAACTCAGTAATTACCACACGTTTCTCTGTCATAGCTCGCACGTAAGCGTCTGTCTTGACATACCTGTAACAAAACAAATGTCACCGATGATGATTTATCTACATGCTGAATGGAAAAGTGACGCAAGGTTATCTGACATACTTGCGGACGTATGTGACCTGTCCGTTGCTGAAATCAAACTTGTGCATGAGGGCCTGGCCATCGAAAAGATGATAGAAAGGCTCAGAGTCCACCTCAAACAAACCGGGACCCAGACGCAGGAGACTCCCTTTTATAAACGAGGGAATGCGACCTGAAAGAAAAATGTTCCGTCTCTCAAGGCCTTATGGATGTTAGCCCGTGTGTTGTCTGTGTGGGTGACACTCATCTCAAGCTTCATTTCTGACCATATCAAAACACGTGATCAAACCTTACCAGTGACCGTTGCTGGCAGGGGTTCGTTCAGCTCCTCCACGGTCTCAAAGATCCTTTTATAGCCTCCGGCGGGGTGTTCGAAGCTGAAGAAAAAAGCGTTTACAATACAACTCAATAGAGCAACAGAAGTTTTTGCAAATGGAATGTTTAAAAACAAGAAATGTCTTTTGGCCAATTGTCTGAGGGGAAAAAATGAGTCACTCACCGGCTGACCATGATTGTTCCCCTGGGCAGCAAAACTCGGGGACACAAGTGCTTCTTGTCAGTTTTTGGGCAGAGCTATCAGTGTTCGTGGGGTTTTATACACCAGCTAACTTTAATCTCTGTTACAGCCAATGGCAACCTGTGCTACACAACAGTCCCATTATGCTGAAAGCTGTCATGCCTTCAAATCGGATTTACTTTTCACCATTTGAGGCTTTCAAACAGTTAAACTGTGATGCAATGGAGTACACAACATATGTGATTGTGAGCACATGCATGAGTTGAAATCAGCGGACAAACAACTTTATTGTACACTTTCATTCAACACCACAATCCTATGAGAGACTGTTGGCTAAGATTCATCCAGTACCTCTTACAACAGCATTCTTCATGTTGTTTTCATGACATAACGCATTTGTCAAACCGCTCACCAAATAAAGCGATGAAATCAAATTGCTATGCCTTAAACATACATACAGTAGGTACATCTAACCCATGCAACAGTAGGTCTTCAATTCTTCCATTGAAGTTCAAAAGGACAATGATTTTGTATTATTTGTAAAGGGTCAAATAAATTGCTTCTACACAGTGTAACACAAACAGTCTGTTAATAATAACTGAAAATCACTTATCGAAATAAACCAGTGAATGTGTTTCCCTTAAAAAACACACCATTGCACAATGTTATTGCAGCCATGTAGTGAAACAATCAACACATTGTTCTTTAAGTCTCCTGGGAAAGTAGACTTAAGGCTGAGGCTCTACCATACATACCTCATGGTGACTGCAGCATCACGTGTAACAGTCCAGAGATTCAATGTGGCGTGATCCTGGAAATAAACATGTGACTATTAAGCTAACTAATGCACAAACGTGAACAATGTTGAACTTTGCTGCCAGATAAGTATACTATTGGAACGTTGAATCTAACGGAAACTTTTTGAAAGCTACAAAATATTAGTGCTGTCAATCAATTAAATAAATAACTAATTACTTGCATATTTTTGGGGAAATCTCAATAAATTTCACATGACATCAATGTTCTAAAATATACATTTAGATTCGAATACTTTCATGTTTAATCTCCAAATTAATCTAGAAACAACATAAAGACATTCTATTTTAATATTTCTTTAATGCCATTATCTTATGAATAAAAACCTGCATCACAGATATCGTCTCGGTTACGACTGTAACCTCCGTTCCCTGACCAGGAGATACAGTACCTCTCAGGTTCCTCAGCCCAAAAGATGAGTGAATGGCCGCCGCCATCTCCCTTTTACACCCGTTTCATACCGCACGCGCTGCTACCGCTCCGCCTACGCTCTGCTTACGCGTGCAGTGTGAAACGGGTGTTATACCCGTATGCACGGTGCGGGGACTGGCGTGTGTGTGCCATTCGCCAAGTTCATTGCCGTTTTAAATTCCTCTCGGAGATGATAGGTTCTCAAGATCAAACCCCAGTCTGTCTCTCAACACAACGTCTCGTTCCCACCATCAGGGAACGGACACTGTAAAAAACCCAACTCAAAAGAAGTTCAAACAACTCATTTTGTTGTGTTGGTTGAGCAAAAGTCCACAAAAAAGTTCACAGAACTTCTTTAATAAGTTCATTCATTGTAACCAAACATTTTCTTCATTAACTTAAAAATATGAGTTGTGTGAAAAATTCTTTGCAAGTTCACTCAAAAAGACCTCTATAAATGTAAAAAAATGAGTTACGTCAATGTACAATGAACAAACAAGAGTTTGAAAGTTCCCAAGATGCACTGCAGCATGTTCAATTCGGTGTTTCTTATTTGCTTTTCTTTTAAAGATTAGTGTTTTAGTTCTTGCTGGAATAATTTATGTTTGAGTTTTTAACAGAGTTTTTTTTAATGAATGATGGTTTTTGATTGTTACCATGGTTGAGGTTTGTGTGTTCAATGTTGAGGTGTAAGTGCAGACCCAACGTAACTCGAACTGTTCAAGCAGTTGTTTGATCAAAGTTTACTCAAATTGTAGTAAATGACAAAAATATTTGTTTATTTTTAAATAACCAATTTATATTCTTTATTTATGTTCAGCCAACAAAAGTAATTTGTTATGTTGTTAATTATGTAAACTTGACTATGTTGTGACAACTAATGATTTAAGCATAATGTTTTAGTATCTCTCAAGAAGACTAATAATCCTAAATTACCTCAATTAATTATTTTTTGTATCTCCAATTACAGTACTTGTTTTAAATTAGTACAACTAATAATCCCAATGAATTATTTTTTGTATCTCCAATTCATTATTTTAAGTCAGTACAACTTCTATTTCAAAAAGTTGAGTGAACAAGAAAAAGCGAGGGGAAATTAGTACTAAGATTTTTGTTGTTGTTGAAGGCTTAAATTTTTTTACAGTGGAGGTTACAGTCGTAACCGAGACGTTTATGGTTCCCAGAAAGTTGTTTTAAGGTTTGTTTTTTGGTTATCTTTAACGGAAATAAAACGTTAGTTTCATGGTTTCTATAACATTAGGGGTTAGTTTTTGGTTCCCAGAACGTTATGGGAACCAAAAACTAACGTTCTATTAACGTAAAGAAAACTTTCCTGTAGAACCAAAAACTATCTTTAGGAGAACGTTCTGGTAACCAAAAATTGTTAGCTGGGATGATAGCCGCTCTCACGAGCCCTTCGCTAAACTGACAGTGTTGCCAGATCTTCATAGAAAAAAACAGCAAACAAAGACACGCCCAAAGCAAACCTAAAAATACAAGTAATTTATATTTTATAAGACCCAAAAATCTCTTATATCTGTAACTGACCATTTTTAACACCTAAAGTGTCGAGCTTTATAATCTAATACCAAACAACAAACATAAAAGTGGTTAAAAATAAATGACCATGGCAAAACTGCAAAAGAGCGCTCTCCAACAAAACACAGCACATCTGTCAGAGGTACTTTAGTTTAATTGATGGACAAAGCGAATCTCTAAAAAATAACAGATAACAAACGGGTTATATTCTCACAGCTGCGAGACGCCAGAACATTGTTATGGTTACTAGTGTGTCAATCATCACAAATGCGTTCACGTTCTGTTGTTTTTTCATAATTATTAAACAGCAAAGCTCTGTTCCTATGGCTGCTATCATTTATGTTTACTTTCTAAAAAGGGAGAGGAATATGTTGTTCGCAAGTTGTCAATTTATGATTCCTTTTCATCTCTTAATTCATAAGGTAATATGCACTGTTCTTTAAAATTGTAAAATAAATCATTCTACGTGATAAATAGAAGGCTTCATATAGATCCTTTGATTGGTAATCGCCGATACTGGTTCTAATGAATAATCCTGACCGGAGCACCCTTACCATTCAGCATTGAAGTATGATTGAGAACTAACAATTCTAACATTTATTAGCCTATAAAAACTTTTCATTTAAGTGAACTTTAACCAATTATTCAACATTATAATTTCATATCTGTGCCATTCTTAGCTCATTTGAAAGTTCTCAAACACACACACAGAATTAGATACATTTTGGACACACTGCACCCGTCATGTTTTATTGTCATGTGACCCGTATGCTCATTGACCTATGACGTATTAACAACACCCTGATAGCACACAAACATCTGGCAGATGTCTATTGGATGTCTACATTTACATCTGCAAGACATAGTTGGCTCATCTGCCCTACTCTGAGACGTCTGCTGTCAGACATCATATAGACATCTAGGAGATGTTTGTAAGATGTTTATGATTTAGAATGGATGTAAAACGGCTCTTTCTCAGATGTTTATCAGAAGTTCTTACGCAGCAGATGTTTTCCAGATCTCCTGATCTTTAGCAGATGTTTTACAGACGTACCTGTGCTATGGGCAGCCTGTACATCAGCGTTAATAAAAACATAATTTAGTCATGAGAAATTCATTAATCGATACTTAGGGTACATGTGAAAAACGGATATCCCCCTTAAAGTTTTCAGCAATTTTTATTTGATTCACTTTTGAAATGGGAGCGTTGCTCAGCTCCCGTGGCGTCAGGGGATAGAGGAGCGTCCATCCGATGCACACTCACAAATCTCGGCGGAAGTAGTAGACCATCCGTTTGTTCTCTTTGTTTTCGTTCATTCAAGAACAAAAGAAAACGTAATTCTGGAGCGCTGTCTGACAGAGATCCACAGAGAGCAGAAGCTCTCCGTATAGCCGCACTGCACAGCTGGAAGCTGTCTGTCTAATATATACCGTTTCCAAACCTGCTTAGATGGTTTGAAGCCTTTGCAAGAATAAGAGCGTGATCATATCATGTTACGCTAGCAAAATGGATGCTGCGTTAATTGCGTTGAATATTTTTAATCTGAAAAAATGAATGTGTTAACATGTTACTTTTGACAACTAATAAATGTAAGAAAAAAAGGAAACATATGTTCACCCCTGTCACATGTCTTAAAGGCAGGGTTACTTCTCTTCTCTTCCGTGTTTTTGCAATCCCCGTGCTCACAAGAATGAAGGCTATTGTTGTTGCTGCTGCTGCACACCAGTGGAGGTCATCCAGGTTTCTGAACATTCCTAAACAGATTTACATAGACTGTGAAGATAACAAGGGGCAAGCTAAACAAGCACATTATAAAGCAGAGCGAGGATTTACATAAAGGTTTTTCTGCACCGTTACCTCAGAGCTATGATGTATAAAAGGGGTCTCAGTTCTAAACATAACCTTGCGTCCTGGAAAGGACAGAATGAGATGCTGCAGTAGTGACTGGAGCTGTGGAAACGCCATCCGAGAGTGACAAACTCTCAATCCCACACAGTCCAGAGAAGAAAGAGAAGCCTAAGGCCATGTTCACACTTGACTTCTTTTTTGAAGCTGCTAGCGTCTGTTTGACATTGTAATCCTATGGCGTTAACAGTGTTTTCAAAAAACGTTCTGTGGGCTTTTTTAAACGCAGGCGCCAACGTGTTCTGCAGCTCATAGCGTCTTTTGAGGTTGAACAAAGTTCAAATGCTTTTTCACAGCTAACCAATGACAGAGACCTGTCGTTTCCATAACAACATGCGCGGAACGTGATTGGTCGAGAAGGCTCTGGCTCAAAAAAATTAAATGGCGGTGGAAACGCCCATGGAGCATAGTTTTGTATAAATGTAAGTTTAATTTTCACTTTCAATAACTTCTGATTGCATTTCTAGTGAGAAATTAGTATTGTAGTTGATAAATATGTGATTGGTTATAGCAAAGACGCTCTCTCTTTATAATTCAAATAGACTTCCGTTACGCTGCCTATGAAGCCCGTCTCTCTAAACTGCCTCCATGCACAAATGCTGTCTTTGAACATTGCATTTGTACCACAACGCTGCAAGCGTTTGTTTGTTTTTTACTAAAAAAGCACCACTGTCAACTTTTTCTTGTCAAAAAAGAAGTCAAGTGTGAACAAGGGTTAAGAGTAAATGGCACGAGGGTGAATTTTCATGACTGGAATTAATCCTTTTCTTGGGTCAGGAAGGAAGGGTGAGGACCTGGAGGAGGTGGCAGAGGAAAAACTGCAGGCCTGCTTTGGCATAGATAAGAAGCACAATATCTAGCCCAACATTATAGCGACTGAAAGTGTTCTGCCAGGTGAAGAGACGTTCACTGTAAGCCCTTTTTAGGATATGTCAGGTTCCTATTAGCCTTATTGACATATGTGTAGAAATGTTAAAGGGGGCAAATGACAGGGCTAAAAGGAATATTATGGTTTGTTTTAGATGTAATGCACTGTGTATACACAATTTAAGGTATTTTCCACACACCGTGAATGTTTGTATCGCCTCTTTGCTCCGCCTCTCTGAAACGCGCAGATGTTCAACAAAGCTCATGGCTCTGTAAAGCGAGGTGTGCTGTGATTGGCCAGTTCACCAGTGCGTAGTGATTGGTGGAATACTGCAAGCGTGTGAGGGAAATGTGACGCCTCTGACCATATTTGGAACATCAGGTTCCTCTTCAATTGTACTGACAGGTGATAAAATGTCACCGGTACTTCCTTATCAATTCGAGCCCGAATCTGATCCGGAAAATGAAGATGATCAAGCCGATACATCAACTTTGCCAGCGCAACTTGAGCAGGATGTAAAGGATTGGTAAGGTTTAAAAAAAAAAAAAGATGTTAAATAGTTAAAAACTATAGCTAACTGTTTTACCTTTTATATACGAGGTTATAAAGATTTGCCGTTAGTGATCAACCAGTGTTACGGCAAGACAATGAACCCCATTATAAACACCACATTGTTGCCTCTAGTGGGAACATTATTACTGATTATTAGGACTTATGTTGTCTTTTTTCACGTTGCGCACGCTGCATATGCAGATCACAAACACACGACAAACTCAACTTGCGTTAGTCCGTAACAAAGTCTTTTACAATGAAAATATATTTACAGGCTGTGAATCTGAAGCGCCCGATTGTCCTTGTGAAGTTGTAATGGTTGGAACAGCCCCACTTTTTAAGCAAAGCTTTCGTGCACAGCCAGCCTTGATCTCTCCCAGGTTCATGAAGCGATCATCTGTGAAATGCGCTGCACACACTTGAATGTTTGGATTGTACTGTTCTGGAACAGTGTTGTAAATAAAATGTAACCATTTGTTTTCAGTTGTCTCATCTTTTGGAAGGGCAAACAAAGAGTCTTTCTTTTCACAACGAAACACACAGCGTCTCCGCGACATGGCTGCGGTGGCGATGATACAATGAGATTTACAGGTACGCCCACCTATCTTGCATTTACATGTGGGCGGTCTTAGTCAAGTCATACCACGAAATGACGTAGATTTGTGGGGGTGTGGTTACACGAGGCGTTTCAGGCAGGTCTGGGTGAGCATTCGCTTTTACATAGAATGCATCTTTTGTTCCCACACTTTCATTTCTGCAATTTCATGTTCACAAATGTTTTACTTTCCTTCTGGCCATAAATAACTCAATATATGTAGTTTAAAAGAATGATATTTGAAATATACCGGTTGTATTATCATTAAATCTCAAGGTTTCTCATGACACTTCATCAACTCCTATCTAGAGATCAATCTCAGTGTCATCCTGCATTGGCCTCGTCTCTCTCTGGGTGCCTTTATATGCAGGTTTTGTAGACAGAAAAGTGCTCTTGTGAGCTTTTGTGAGATTTTGCTTGCATAAATCCACTTGGGGACAAACATATTAGCCACCTTGAATATGACAATGCTGTGAAAATAAATCTGCATTGTTTCTCCTTTTGACATTTTAGTTATATCCAATGTTTTATTGACGTAAAACAACTGAAAGTATTTTGGGGGGAAATCACACGATGAAATACATTTTTTTTCTCTAATACACACTGGCCACAATTATTAGCCCCCCTTCAATCAGAAAAACCACTCCGAATATTCTCTTATAATGTCTGATGAGGTTGAAGAATACATGACAAGTGATCTTGGACTATTCCTCTATACAGAATTTCTCCAGATCCTTCAAATGTTGGTGCTCCCTGTTCTTCAGTCTATCTCACTCATTCTCTATAGAGTTCAGATCAGGGGACTGGGATGACTGTGGCAGGATCTTGATTTTGTGCTCAATGAGTCATTCTCTGTTGATTTTGAAGTTTGTTTTGAACCAATGTGCTGATGGAAGATCTACCACCCATCATAAGATTTCTAGCAGAGCAAGTCAGGTTTAGATTTTTTTATCCAATCACCAATCCCATTTAATGTTTTTTTGCTGCAAAAAACGTCTTGGTTACGGATGTAATCTCAGTTCCCTGATGGAGGGAACGAGACGTTGTGTCGAACCGACAGATGGGGTTCGCCTTGAGAACCTATCAACTTCTGACTAATTAGGAAAGGTCAATAAAATTGGCGAATGAAATTTGCATGCCGGACTCCGCCCCCGGATATGGGGCAATGCACGTACTGGACACAACACGGATGCGCCTGTAAGTTTACCACCTGGTCTCTAGGGGGAACTTTGGGCACATAGCCAGGCCGGCGTCTCAGGATAACGTGAGAATCACCGGACCCGAGTTCTAGGCAATCTGTGGACACGGAGAATGCTTGTAGGTCCCCTACCCTCTTGGAGGTGAGCGCCATCAGGAGAGCCGTCTTCATCGTGAGGTGAGAAAGAACGGCATCTCCGAGGGGCTCGAAGGGGGGCCTCTTGAGGCCTGCCAGGACCACATCAAGGTCACAAGAGGGTACGGAACGCGGATGAGGTGGTAACCCTCTCGCGCCCCTTAGGAACCTAATGATCAGGTTGTGCTGTCGTTTCTCGGGTCCCCCGGAGTGCAACAGCGTCATATGTTGAAGCACTAACCACAAAGCTATTGTATCGGCTCCGACACAAATGAATGCTTTCACTGACTCCGTCACTTCCTGTTTGCTGAGAGCGCGTGGTTTGAGCCGGAGCTCCTTCAAACTTATTTTTAATATATCGTTTATTCTTGTTATATCTTAAGATTTATGTTTTGAATTGATATTTCACCGACGGTAAAACTTATTCTTAAGTGTATCCCATACCAAAATCATCATAAAACGCACAGATAAATTAGTTTTATAGGATCATTTGCTATTAGCCCTCAGGCTGTTAGCATTACCTGCCTTTACTTACTGAATATTGCCCTTACTGCTTAACTCACTGTTCTCATTATTACATCACTAAATGGCTAATGTTTCAGAAGTGTGTATACCTCTGAGTGCAGATTAGGAAACATTCTTCGCACTTCAATCGGAACTGGAGGCTGTGGAAAAGCAGATCCAGGATCTACTAGAGAAGCAGGGATGGTTGCGAGAACGTAAAACAGTGCTGGAAACATCCCGGGCTGACGCTCACAACGCCGTGGTAAGTTTTCGATGTGATTGTAATACTCCTACCACTTCAACTCCGCATGTTTCTCTGCACAGAGCCCAGGCTTCGAGAACACGACGAGCCCAAATGAACTTCACTCCTGCACCGGCACAACCGCAGCGAAAGGCGCAAACCAGGACCGGAGCGATGACCTCTCCCATACTGCCGCCACCGGTCTTCGAGATCCCGACAGGAACCGCTTTGCCGGCCTCTGCGAGACAGAATGCAACGCTGTGGTCATCGGAGACTCAATCGTCCGGAACGTACGCGCTTCCTCCACTCAAGGTAAGGTGTGCACTCATTGTGTTCCTGGCGCCCGTGTTCTTGATGTCTCTGCGCAGGTACCTGTGATCCTGAAGGACGACACTAACGTTGGAGTGGGGGTGAACGACGTCAGGATGCGGCAGTCGGAGATCCTGAAGAGGGACTTCAGGAGTCTGATCGATATGGTACGCAACGCATCGCCCACGGCGAGGATCATCGTATCAGGGCCGCTTCCTACCTACCGACGAGGGAATGAAAAGTTCAGTAGACTATTTGCGCTTAATCAATGGTTAGTGTCATGGTGTATTGAACAGAAGCTGCTCTTTTCGACCTAGGCTTTTCCGCCCGGATGGCCTGCACCCCAGCAGCATCGGAGCAGATCTTCTGTCTGACAACATCTCAAAGACACTACGCACCATTTGACTAGTAAAAACTTTAAACATAGTCTGTGTTCCTCTCACTCAACTGTTAAAAATGTTACTGCTTCCAAATGCACAGAGACTGTGTCTGTCCCCCGAATAATAAAACAATTGTGTCCGATGAATTAGTGTCAACCATCGCCCCAAAAGAAAAGCTACAGTGTTTTTCACCTATAAAACAGGAAGATTTTTTCACCGTGCAGCGGTGCCCACGAACCCGGTCTGCAGGGCGCGACCGTCAGGGATCGCGGCCAACGAAGATGGATGACTCGGATGGACTGAGACCCTGGGCTCCGGTCAGTTCATGGCGAACCTAATCACGCCATCGAAGTCCAGCGGTCTCAGCATCCTCATCTCCACCGGCAATAGAGGGTCCCTGAGGCCGCGGTTAAACAACGCCGCCACCTCCGCCTCCCCAAAGACCACCTCCTCTGCAGCCTCCAGGAACCTGTCGACGTAATCCATCAGGTTGGAGTTCCCCTGGCGAAGACTGCAAAGGAGGTGAGCCTGGCGGGATCGCTCTGCCTCCATACTGCCTGCTGAGTTCTAATGTGGCTCGTTCGTTATGTCACGAATCTCACGGGAAGAACCCAGATGCAGGCGGCGAGTAAGGGGTTACTCAGGACTAATGATAAAACAACCAAACAAAGCACTACCCACGTGGGGGCAAAAACAGGAGGACAAGGAATTAAATAAATTTAACATGACTGGGATAAAACTAAATAAACACTACAACAAGACAGGGTAATACAGACAAGGCTACGAGAAGTTCACAGGTAATGCCCAAGGCAAGATAACAAGGCTTGGCATCAAAACAAGCACGTGGTACAAACGCAAATTGTACAAAACGAACGAGCACAGGACAGCAGACACAAGGGCATTAAATAAGGGAACTAACAAAGAAGATAACAATGGGCAGGTGTGGGTAATGAGACACAGGCGGGAAGTTAAACGAGGAAACGAGAGGGGCGGGTGCCAAATACGAGACCGGAGAGAACGCACATTGTGTGGTGGCTGACAATAATATGTTTCTCTCCACACAAAAGAAGAGGCTCTGCCATGATTCTGCCACAAGACCAAGAAAAACAGGACAAGAAGAGGCAGAACCATGACACTGCGCTCATAAAAATGACAAACGACCTGCTTATAGCATCAGATAAAGGTATCATCTCACTCCTAGTCCTGCTTGACCTTAGTGCTGCATTCGATACTGTAGACCATAAAATACTTCTAGATCGCTTACACAATTATACCGGTATTCAGGGACAGGCACTACAATGGTTCAGATCTTACTTATCAGACAGACATCAATTTGTCCATTTAAATGGGGAATCATCAAATCTAACGCAAGTAAATTATGGATTACCTCAGGGATCGGTTTTAGGACCCCTGCTATTCTCCATATACATGCTGCCCCTTGGAAACATTATTAGAAAACATGGAATTAGCTTCCACTGTTATGCAGATGATACTCAGCTATATATCTCATCAAGACCAGATGATTTCTTCAGCTATCCAAATTGGCAGAGTGCATCGAAGATATAAAACATTGGATGACTACTAATTTCCTTCTTTTAAACTCTAACAAAACCGAAATATTACTTATCGGACCAAAGACACGTGAGCAGAATATTTCGGATTATGACCTGCAAATTGAAGGCTGCACTGTTACTCCAACAAATACAGTTAAACACCTCGGCGTTATATTAGACAGCAACCTGTCATTTAAAAATCACATCTCAAATGTCACAAAAACAGCCTTCTTCCACCTTAGAAATGTTGCCAAATTTTGAAATATTTTATGTGTGGCTGATGCAGAGAAGCTTCTTCATGCATTTGTGACCTCAAGACTTGACTACTGTAATGCACTGCTTAGTGGTTGTCCTGCAGCATCAATAAACAAACTACAGTTAGTTCAGAATGCAGCTGCCAGAGTTCTAACCAGGTCCAGAAAATCAGAATCAGAAAGAGAATCAGAAGAGCTTTATTGCCAAGTGTGCTTGCACACACAAGGAATTTTCTTTGGTGTTGGAAGCTTCTAGTACAGACATTCAACACAATGACAATACAATATAATACGATTTACAGTCTAAAAGATTCTAAATTGTGCATATATAAAATAAAGACTATTTTACAGAAAATGGGGGGTAATAACATATAAGAGACATTGTACAGGGTAGTAAATAGTAGAATATACATATTAACAGATTGAATAAATACCATCACATAACCCAAATGTTATCAACCCTTCACTGGTTACCCATTAAGTATCGTATTGACTTTAAAGTTCTTTTAATTACTTATAAAGCCTTAAACGGTTTAGCCCCTACCTACATAACAGAGCTTCTACCACACTACAACCCATCACGCTCTCTAAGATTTCAAAACTCCGGACTTTTGATAACACCATTCGAGGGTCAGACACACTCTCCCAATTTAAATCTAGATTAAAGACACATCTTTTCAGCCAAGCATTCACTAACACATAGCTAATGAACAGCAGCTACACTAATTATTCTCTTTATGCCCCCGCCTCGGGATGACCATCCCGAGGTAGGAGAGATTCCGCCAGGCCCAGATGAACGTCATATGCCCATCCCCAACTAGAGATTACGCCAGCTACATCGGAAAACCCTGTGCCATCCTCCTGCAAGAGCCTGCGGACTGACTGACCATCCAGCTCCATCCAAGGCAATTCCATCACCACCCAAGAGCAAAGACGGACTACTTGTCACATTAATGCTAAATTTACAATACTTGGTATTTAATGCTAAACTTACATCACATGACAGCAGTTTGAAGTTATAGCTGCACTCTGTGACTTTGATTGGAGGTTGCTGGGTGGGTGTTTGTGGGGAGTGGGGGGGGGGCTTGTTGTGGAATAAAGTTACATTATGCCATTACTAATTTTCCCAGGTTATTCCTCTGTTGTCTGTTGTTGATCGCGGATGGGACCTGGTTGGACCTGCATGGTTTCAGCGGGTGGGGCTTCCTGGGTCGCGGCTGGTGGGCTCTCCATGTTCTTCGTGGACGTTTGATCGCTGGCTTTGGTCGGGGTCACTGAGTGCAGCTATGACACGTCAGAGGAGATCTGGCCCTCCCGCTGAGCCTGGTTTCTCCCGAGGTTTCTTTTTCTCCATTTATTCATCATTGGAGTTTGGGTTCCTTGCCACAGCAGTGCAGTGTTGGCTTGCTCACCGGGAGACTGCATTTATTTATTAGATATTATTTATTATAATGATCTTGCTTGGTCTATAAACACCATGCACTGTGCTGTGTTTTACCTTTCTGTGTTTTTCTTATTTGCTCCTGTAAAGCTGCTTTGGAACAATGCACATTGTGAAAAGCGCTATATAAATAAATTGAATTGAACTTTAGTTGTTACTTTGTCTTACTGGGAATGTTTCTATTTATTCAAATTTCTCTCACAACTTTTTGTATTAATATGTATCCACTGTAAAAATGCTTTGCAACGATGGAAAATTATGAAAGTTACTAGAAAAACATTTGAAATGAATAGAATAGAAATTTTCTTTTTTTTTGATTATCTTAAAAATCTGTTTAATATCAAATCAAAATATGATTGATTTTTATGATCAAATCAATATGTTTCTTTATATTTTCCTCAAAAAGTGAACACTTATGTTAATCTAAGCAAATGATTTTGAGTAATCAGTACAGATTATATTTAGGTATATTTAGGTTAAAGGTATATTTTCAAGTCTTCAAAAATAATATTTAAATAGTAATCTATAACTATTATGTTAAGTTAATAAAAGTACAATTACAAGAATAGTTGAAATAAACTGAGAGTAAAGTTTTAAAGGTGTATTTTTATAAACAACAAATGTGCTAATATATAATACGTATATCTACAAGTTCAATTGCAGTATAGTTGAGGTACAAATTAAAAACTAGTAGTGACCCTTTTATAAACTCAAAAGAGGGCTAATTTAGTCGCTAGCTGTGACTGTCACGTCTTCACAGTCGACCACGCCCCCTGCATCAGCGCTCTCACCCCGCTACACCCACACGTTCCCGCTCACCCGAATTCTAATGACTTTCACCTGCACCTCATCAACCGGACACTATATGTTCTCCCTTTACCCAGTGTTTGTTGTCTGGTCTAGTTGTAATTTTCTTATTGCTAGTATCATACCCGGTTCCCGTGGATGGGGTTTGACTCGTGGTTTCGCGTTCCGTGGATGTTTTTGTAGTGTTTTGTGTATTATTCAGGCAATGTATTACTTTTGAGGATTTCCTTAGTTTTTGCACCTTTTTACCTTCTGGATTATATTTTTGTGGATTACCTTTTTTTGTTCCTGTTTTGTTTGCTTAAATCTTTTTACCTACACTTTACCCCTGTGGCATCGTCTGTCATCTGTGAACTGTTACACTAGCGGTATTGAAATTTTGCACTTACTAGTATAGTATAAGTATAATACTGTGGTTCATTGATATTACTATCCATAAAGAAAACTTAAAATATGATTTAACTTAAGTATACACAATAAAATGTACTATTTTACCTTTTAGTAAGGACAGGCAAGACTCCACAAGTCAGAGGAATTGAAATGTTATATATTTATTTATTTTGCTACATATCAGCAGTGAGTATTTGGCTACAACACACATTTAGTAAAAATAAGGAAGGGAACACCACCGTAAATTAGTCATAGATCTACAGTGAGTTACATTAGGGAGACTGCTAAACTGCAGTCCAATTTACACGGGACGCTTTTACACCGAAACACTTCATGCGTCTTGGAGTGACTTGATACAATAACGGAAAATCCAGATGTTAATGTAGCCAACAGACAAAACTGATGAATCAAAGCACATGGGGAAAACTAAGAATTGTGCTGCTGCTTTTCAAAATCCCAGGGGTAAAAGCTAGAAGTGTTTGGATCAGAGCCAAATAACATTTCTGTTACACTTTGCTGTACAGAATCAGAGGAACACGAGGACACCATTTTACTGAGCTCAGAACAAAAATAGTCAATATCAGCAAGGTCAGACACTTTTGAAACATTGACAGTGTGATTCGTAACATCTTCAGCTTGTTTGGACACCGAGGAGTCAACAGCAGTTGTAATACACATCTCAGGGTTGGGTTCAGAGGTTTTCCACACAGAGTTTGAATAAGCGTTTGATGCCATTAAGATAGGTTTGGTTTCTCCACAAGCTGGAGATTTGTCTCGGCTTAATTCAGGCCTTACATTTTTCGCATTACTTTCATCATTACTGTTTCCTCTCTTATGTGGAAAAGGACCGAAGGTGTAGCAATCATCAGATTCAGAGCCACTGTGATGATCACTCAGCACATCACAGGATACAGTGTTGAAGAAAGACATCACCTTCTCATCAGAATTGCTCAGATCTATGTAAACTTTCTGAGGACTAAAGGATTGACAGTAACTCGTCACATAATCGGACTCGTAGTTCTCAATTTCAGAGTCAAATATCCCTGTGTCAATAGATTTTGGACTAAATGGATCGGCATTGTGGAATTCCCAGTTGCTCTCTTTACTCGTTTCCAAACATGGGTCTCGAAGAGCGAAACTATATCTGCTAGTGTCAACAGGGTCTTGATGAACAGCTGTAGGTGTATCGACCTCATGGTACCCAGAATCAAGTCTCGAAGCATCATGACAGTTTATGGTGTACATTTCTTCAAATTCAGATACACAGTCAGCTGACTCAGTGGATATGGGACTGAATGGGTCAAAATACTGGAGCTCAGATTTGCTGACGGTTAACCTTTCACAGCAATGGGAGTCAAGCTGTGGTGAATGACTGGACTCAAGGTTCTCATGAGCACAATGCTGGTCAGCAGATGCAAAGAAGTCTTGAATTATAGATTTTAAAGGTGAACCACATTCCGTATCCTGGACGGATGAATCGAGAATGTGTATTGCTACATTTGGATCATTAGCCTCTGAATTAAGCAAGCTTTCGCAAGCATTTGAATCATCAAGCGTTAGACGTGGAATATGTGAATCCCCACATGATTCACTGTCATTAGCACAAAGACTGTCTGTCGCAATCTCCGTCTCTACTTGGTTGGTGTTTTCAGGCTTAGGGGCACAACATTTAAATTCATCTGTGTCATTGAATTCAGGGCTCAAAGAATTTTCATTCCAAGACATCTGATTCAGAGAACCACATTTCTTTACATCATCGTACTCTGGACAAACTAGATCGGGATTATGTAACTCAGGGCTACCAGGATCTAATCGCACTGTGAAAAAGAACATATCTCCATATTTGTAGTCATATGCTTCTAAAGCAGAGCAATGGGCAGAGGTTTCACTCTTTATATCATGTGAGCCACCTGGATTATTAAGCTCCTTCTCACCATTTTCAAGTTCAGAATGGCAGCAATCAGCACTTTTTTCAACAGTGATCATATACGGACATCCAAATGTCTTGTCAGTGTCTCTTATGTCTGGATGTGTATCAGGGTCACATGGACTAAGAGGAAAGTCAGTATAGGAGCCTGCGATGATCTTCTGCAGACCACACAGAGATCCCGGCTGGACCCTGTCGTCCTCCTCTTCAACTGCACCAAATGTACTGCAGTCAGCCTCAAAGGAATCAAACTCTGAAGAACTGTGACTGTAGACATGGTCTTCATCAAGCGGTGGGCTAACAGCTTCAACTGACTGATTTGCTTGCACTGCATCAAGAGTTTGACCTGGGCTTGTGTTTGTTCCAACCTCAGGACAGGTATTACTGCGAGACCTCAGACTTTTACTTTCAGTGGGCACGGACACATGGCGAACAAGCCTTTCAGTGGAACATCGGGACTGAGCATCTAGTGGTAGGTTGACCGAAGTATTGAAGGTACCATAATCTCTGTCTTTACCAACGGACTGGAGAGGACAGTGCACTGTTTCGGGAAGACTCTGTTCTGCAGTGATGAAGCTATCCTGACAACCCTTTACCTCTGATATGTCAACAAAGAGCGTGTCGGAGGCAAAAGGATCTGTGCCTTTGAATGGGTCCCTTGGCAAACGTTCTGTGAAAAGAAAAAAACGTTAAAATTAGTAATGACTGACTCACAATGGATTAAACTAAATGCATTTCACTGCTGGGGAGTAGCTAACTCAATTCATTTCTACAATTTCCTTTTGTTTCAGTGTTCATTTTTTTTAGTTTATTATTTGTTACTGATTCCCTCACTTCCAGTTTTATCATCTGTATATATACAGCCGCAAAACAAATTAAGAGACCATTGCAAATTTTCATTTAATCAGCATTTCTAGATGTATTGTGGCCATTCCAGTCCAACAAAATCAAACCTCAGGAGTGACACAAAGTCATCCAACAACAATGTGAAAGACTGACAGCATGACAAGACACATCATAAATCCAGGTTATTACATCATTTTTTTCCATAAAAACATGCACAAATATTACTGGTGTATTGCTTATAAATGTAAACAGCTGCAGGATAAATGAAGAGACCAAAATTATGTTTAGGTTTATTTACTATTTCTTGTCATGTGTTAAAGTAAAATGATCATTTTTGTTTCATTCTGTAAACTAGTGACAACATTTTCTCCCCAAAATTGAAACAAAAAGGGTCAAAATTGCAAAAAGTTTCCATTTTCTTATTCATGTTTAAACAACACAATTCTAATGTATTTTTGTGTCATGAATCTGACAGGAAGAACCCAGATGCAGACAGCAGGTAGCAACAAAGACTTTATTTAAAACAAAAATCCACGATGGGACAAACAGCAAACAATACAACACTCAAAGCAAAACACTTCCCACGAGAGGGCAAAACCAATGAAATAAGAACAGCAAGAATAATTAGTCCACTTCACAGACGGGCAAGACCGGAACAGGGTAAACTTGACGCTGCGGAATAATTCCACACAAACTTTACACAAGACTCTGCACACATTGCAAAACGAACCGGCCCGGGACAGAGAACACGAGGGCCTTAAATGGGGAAAACTAACGAGGGAATATTGACACTGGGCAGGTGAGGGGAATGAACGCTAAGGGAAACGAGGGGGCGGGGCCAAGACACGCGACAGGAGAGCACATGGCGCAAAGTGACACCAAGGGCCACGTGCTTCCACACGAAACACAACAAGCACAAAAGACATGGTACTGTCAAGACCCTGTCCACAGAACTAGAAAACTCCTGACAAGAAGGACAGGATCATGACATTTTTGGACCAGTTCAAAAATGAATATTTTTTCTGTCTTTCACATTGTTGTTGGGTGACTTTAGATCACCCCTGAGGTTTAAAATTCAAGAGATACTGGACTGGAATTGACACAATACATGAAGAAATGCTGATTAAATTTAAAACTGGAGTGGTGTCTTTATTTTTTGTAGCTGTACTACCGGTCAAAGGTTTTAGAATACGTTTAGAACAAATGTTTCTCATTAGCTTAAGGTTTTGGTCTTAAGGTAAATGCTTAAATGTCTGAAATGAGTTTCGTAGTCAAAAATCTAAATGTCATTACAAACTAAACATTAATAGAACTCTCTTTGGGATGCATGACTTTGACTGAAGAGCAGCCAACAAGAGCACAGTCTAGATGGAAATATCAAAGTTACTTCATAATGTTTCATATTGTTGCTTGATAAAATGCCCAGAGAACATTTCTGCAAATTCTAGTCAAAAGGTGACAAAAATATAACTTAGCTTAGATTGTTAAGTCGCAACATAATTATCAGTAGTTCCTGTTATTACACATTTTTCATGAGTTTACTATCTTTCTAAAATGTGGAAAAAATGAGTAGTAAGTGAGTACGTTTTCTAAAGCCTTTCAGCGGTAGTGTATACAGTACAGCCCTCCTTCTCTATGGATGCAGAAAGGATCTTCGCAGTCACAGTTTGTCCTTGCACACAGCTAGTTTACAAACTGTGATGTAACCTGTCTGATTATGAACTGCTGATGATGAGGTAAGTGTCAGGGATATGGGGGGGAGAACCCAAGCAGCAGCGGTGAAGGGGTTTAACAAAGATTTAATAATAATTAACAAAATACAAAACAAAGACCCACGAGGGGGTAAAACAATAAGGACACAGGGCATAAATAATAATTATAGGCAAAACAGGAACACAGACTAACTAAACTAGACTATTACAACACTCGACAAAAACTACACTGACTAGACTTGACAACGATTACATACCAAAGAACACTGTTCACTCAAATCCTATAACTGGAATGCAAGTAAATAAATAACTAAATAAAAAGAATGAATAATTATTAATAGAACCTTTGGGTCAATTAAAGGAAAATCAACAAGTGAAGAGTTTGGTACCAAAATGAGATGACTCCGTTTTTAAACATTTTCAAAATTCATGTTTTTTTATGTTATCATGTTTTTATTGTGTTAGTTTGCTGTATTTTTTGAGTTATTATGGCTTAAATCAAAACAAACCAACTGCAGTTTGATTGATATTCATTGGAATGCACAATAAAAAAACATGATTTTTGAAAAATCTTAAAAACAGAGTTCTCATTTTGGAACCAAACTCTTCAAATGTACGTAGCTGCAGCATTCGACAGTTCCAGTCACGCAGCTGTAGTGCATGAGACAGATCAAACACACAATCACTAGTTATATTTCTTGAATAGAACTATAAGACCCTCACCCATCAAGCAAGCTAGCCACATGTCAAGTTGTTTGTAGTCCCTGAGCATGACTATTCTCGCTGTAAGCTTTTAATGCTAAATTATCCCCCCAAATCTTGATTTCTTTGATTCAGATACAGTATAGTTGATCATAACCAATTATAAATTCATCCCAGTTTGGGCTGATACTTGTTTTACATAGAGAATGGTGGAGAATGTGGCAAAGCTCCTGATAACTCTTGCTTTTTTTGTGGTGGAGAATGCAATAGTGTTTAAATAACACCACTGAATTCCCATTCAGTCTTTGCATAGCTACTAGCACGTGCTCGAGTCACAAAAGCAGCAGTGCTACGATCGTTTCAGCGCTGAGTCTATGCGCCATCCATACACATCTATGGTTTGGGCTACCTGACCCACTCGCTCAAAATACTCACATTCACATTGTTTGTCATACAGCATATTTGAAAAAAAAGTGATTTGACCAGATGTTTCATCTTTTACACACACCGGTTCCCCTCAGTGTTTCCCTCGTGTATCGCAAGACTTGATGAGTCCCCGTTTTCATTGTTATACAGTAGGGGGTGCTGTTAAACATGTTTTGAAAGAATACAGCATTTACAGATCCAAAAACAAGCAACTGCTCTTGTCTGTTTTCATCATCGTTCTTAATCTGATCTGGATGAAGTCTTTGACAAAAAACATTTATTCAGCTTTTTTGTCCATTTAAAAAAACTAGACAAGTATACTGTGCTTTAGCAAACTGAGTCCAGTTTTGATGCACTTGTATATTCTGCACTTTTTGCTGATGTGATTGCTTCCATTGTTTGCCTCATTTTGGATAAAGCATCTACTTAATGACTAAATGTAAAAGTAAAATGTATGTTTGAAGAAAAGTTCCTGAAGATAGTATAATTTTTTTTAAAGCAGAGGCTCTGTTCTCTCTTTTGACATTTGGGGGTCAAGTGATCAAAAATGCTTGCGCTGGCTGAACATGATTTCTACCACAGATCAAAGTTTAAGTTTCGATGCATGTGGTAACAAAGAATGTGGACTCAATAAAAATAAAAATAAGCAAAGGTTTTAAACAGAGCATTTCAAAGTTACCAACCTGTCACATCAGCCTTTGGAAAATGGTCATCTCCAAAAACATCACCTGAGAAGAAGGAAAAACAAACAGGTTGACTCCTCGATCGTGAAGTGTGCAATCCAAACACAATCTTGCGGTTAAAGCAGCACGCTCACCATCAGTGAAGGGGTTTGGACGAAAGAAATCAAACTGTCTGTTTGTGGTCTGGCTGTGCTGAACCATCTCAAAATCTTCCTCCTCCATATCAAAAGATTCCAACTGTTCCAAAAGAGTAAAAAGTCAACATCCATGACGAGTCTAACACCAACAAACAATTACACAAAAAAATGTCTTTGGCAATTACAGCTTAGTCAGGCTGCGAAGACAACAAAACGCTAATGACTATTCTGTGCTACTCACTGAAGTGAATGAAAGCGTGCTTTCTGGGCTTTCTGTGCTTCATGTGCAAAACAACGGGGGAGTAAATAAATATACGGTAAGCCGCAAATAAATGTAGAAAGTTTCACAAACATTTTTACATCCACAAATGCACAAAAAGCGAACCACAAAAAGCAATGGAATTCACAAAGAAATAAAATGAGATTGTAAAATATATATTTACAAATATGTTTGAATGGAATTAAATAATTGGCACGTGCACTTGTGGAGCAAGTCGGGTCACTTCTGCTTTTAAACATTTTCAACATCAAGACAATTCACAAACAGGTGAACTTTTCTGCGATTATCAATGTAAATAAATACACTGATAAAACGGTTAGAACTTAAACTTGAGAACAATACTGGGGCACGACGGAAAACAATGTTTTTGGTTTTTAAAGATGTGATGCATTTGTCCTGTGTACTTTCACTTATAAAACAATGTGCACGTTTTAAAGACGTGATGTATTAGTCCATTCACTCGTTGAGAGCACGTGCTCCGTTTTTTTAAGACAGAGCACATTTACAACGGTTGGGTCCAAATGGGACTAAACCAACCGTTGGGTTGTAAACGAAGAGGTATGATCCGGCATTTCTTAGTGTGTGCTGTATGTGCATCCTTTACCTGTGAAGTGGCTGATCTGAACATCACATCTTCTTCCTTGACTTCAGTCAATGTGATCTCCGTAAAAGACGACGAGCCGCTGCTTTTCTGTAAGCGATAGCAGATTATAAGCACATAATATCAATCACGTGATGCGATCACGAATGCTAACAGACGTACCAAGTTGTCAGCTGAACATTGTGTATCCACAGATCTCTCCAGTTTCACTTCCTCTACTTCCTGCTCGGACCTGATCTCTTCTTGGTGATTACGATCAAAGTCGTTCTCCACGTTTTCACATGTCGCTTTCTCTGGTATCTCAGTCACTGAACGTTCATCTGTCATGAAACCAGCAATCAACTCATCGAGCTTCTTTTTAACCTAAGCGAAACAAAAATGATAAAAACAATTGAGCATACATTTGACCTGTTTGCATCCACATCCACACTCCTAGCTCTCCTCGGGACGCCTCAGGAGTTATTGTTGTTTTCACGGCCTTTGTGTTTTGTATCTTTACTGAAGCCACTACAGTCCATTCAACAGCAGTGAGCGGTCTTGTTTGATTAATGTTGACATTATAGACTGCATTAACAGCACAAACCCTGATGCAGAACTAATATTTTGAGAAGTACTGGATTTCCATTTCCCTTTATTCACCGTTTGGATCAGAGGTGTTCAACCCCGCTCCTGGAGTCTCACTGACCGGCCGGATTCAGCTCCAACTCTAATCAAACACTGCTGAAGCAGCTGATCAAGGTGTTCAGGATCACTTCAGTATTACAGACGTGTGTATCGATGGTTTCATCGGATGCACGCACCGAAGTTAACTTCCGGTCTGAGTTTGGTTATCGGTCTGGCAAGTGGCTAGTAATACGACTTTTCGTTTAAATGAGCATTTTTAATCAGGCTCATACATTTACTTTCAGCAATAACAGATATTTCAGAGCGGTCAGAGTGTGGTATTGAGCGGGGTTTGAAGTTGTTTGAGTAACGTGTGAAGAGCATTCACTCAACATCGTAATCTCATTTTTGACGGAGGTGGCTTTGCATTTGAACTCTTTAATTTATTTGATATCTGATTAATATTAATATGATCTTAAATTCATATTTTATTGTAGCCTATATTAATTGTATAAAATTTCATTAAAACTACTGAACAGTTACAGATTATTGCGGAGGTCTGCCTGAAGTTAAGTTTGGGCTACATAACTTTTGCTTATGTTGGTCTATGGGAGCAGGTTAGATCTCAAATTTGCAAGGACAGAGGGCCTTCAGAAACAAGGCTGAAGACGTAGGGTTTGGATAGTTACTAATGTCTCTACTATTCAAACATAAGTTATTCAAAGACATTTGATATTACATTTATGCATTTGGCAGACACTTTTATCCAAAGCGACTCACATTGCATTGTACTATACATTTGTATCTAATAGGGATGTAACGATTCACCGTGAGCCGGTTGAAAATCGGTTGTAATGAGCAACGATTCAAATCGGTTGAGGCTTGAACTGAATCGCGATACATTTTTTGAACAGCAGGGGCCGCTATTTTCACTGCAAATCTAAACGTGGATGCTGATATTTCTTAAATGCAAAAAAATCCAAGAAAAGCACAGACAGTATTAGTTTGTTTATATTAAAGAGACTTTTTCTATTATTAATTTGTTATAAAATTGCAGTTTAGTTTTGTTATTTGAAATAAAACATTATTTTATCATACAAAGAAACGTGAAGCATTTAAGAAATAATGCAAGGGAAGTTGTTCATTTCTAATTTGTTTCAACTCATTTTTTCAAAATAAATCGTGAGTAAATCGTGACTAAATCGCATCGTGAGATCAGAATCGTGACTCGCATCGCATCGTGAGCTGAGTGAATCGTTACATCCCTAGTATCTAAGTATGTGCAATCCCCTGGGATCAAACCCATGACATTGGCGTTGCTAGCGCCTTGCTCTAACCACTGAGCCACAGGAAAGCTCAATTTGACAAGAACTGGGTTTTCTTGATGATCAAAAATGAAACGAAACGAGCAAAAAAATAAATTGAGATTTGTTGAGCCAGTGTGCGGCCATTTTGAGTGACAACAGCGATCATTTTGTTTACATCCAAACATGACTAAATTAGCCCAAAATATGAATCTTTTTTAGCGTTCAAGTTATGGATTGGAGATCTTGCTCGTCATTTGACAATAGAGAAAATTCTCTTTTGTGCTCAAAAATGTTATATGTGGCAACCATTTCTGACTTACCTTGAAAACATGGATGTTGCTATGAGTGCAGTCTAGCACTGCACATACTTTTTTCTTTTCTTATTAATGCATGCTATTGAACATGATCTTATTGTTTGGGTTTCTATATGTTGTATATATTCTGCCTTCCGGTTCCTGTCTGCATCGCTGCCGGCGGTTTGTTTGTATACCTGCACGTGCACTTCGTTTTAATATTAGTGTATTTTATTATCGTTACTTATCATTGTCGTTGCTAACTTATCCTGATATCTCAATAACCCTGTTCTTGTTATTTACTTGAAGATTCTAAACCAAAAGTGATAGTTAACTTAACGCCGTTAGCAATACATTAGCGTATTAGCTTGCTTTCTGTTTACACTGTGGAATATCATCTTGCCTCTAGTTTGTCTTGTGTGCTAACTGTTTCTCTTTTTAAGCGCATACACTCTGATTCATCGAGCAACCTTGGTAAGTCGGAATTGCACTTCAAACCCGGTGAGTTATGGCTTCTATTCCTATTATTGTTACTTGCACCTCATGTCATATGTTTAGCTTAGCCTTCTCTGTCAGCTGCGAGGGTTTTATATGCGATAAATGCAGGGAAATAGTAAGGCTGACAGAGAAGATCCTAGAATTAAACTCTCGCATCCAATCTTTATCTGAGGATAGTAAGAGTGTAATGACCATAGAAAACACTTTGATGCGAGCAACGTTAGCGCTCACAGCTCAGTTCCGGTTGAAAATCCCCCGCAGCTGGGAAACTTCGTGACTGTGAGACGGCGTAGTCGCAGGACAAAACATCACTCGACCGTTCCGATTACAGTCTCGAACAGGTTTGCCCCGCTCAGTGACGCACCGACTGAGAAACCTGCTGAAAGTGCCCTAGTTATCGGTGATTCTATTGTTCGGAACGTTAACATAGAGGCACCAGCCACCATAGTCCAATGTTTACCGGGAGCCAGAGCTTCTCACATCAAGTCAAATTTAAATGTGCTGGCTAAGGCTAATCGTAAATTCAGTAAGATTGTCATTCACGTCGGCACAAATGATGTTCGACTCCGTCAATCGGAGATCACAAAAGATAACATTAAAGAGGTGTGTGAGCTCGCAAGCATGATGTCAGACACTGTAATATTCTCTGGCCCCCTCACTGCTTATCGCGGTGATGAGATATAGAGCAGATTATCATCACTAAATGGCTGGTTGTCTGAGTGGTGCCTGCAGAATGATATAGTTTTTATAAATAACAGGAAGAGTTTTGAGGGCAGACCTGACCTGTTGAAACAAGAAGGTCTCCATCCCTCCTGGGCTGGGGCTTCCATCCTGTCTAGAAATATGGCACAAAGTCTTAATAATGCTAAAGCTTGACTCGCTGGGGCCCAGGTCAGGGAGCAGACAGAATGGCTTAACCAACTGCTTGCCATCTCACGTCGCAGAATACACAAAATGTACAACATGTAATAATCCCTTCTCCCAAACATCACAAAATAGAGACTGTGTCTGTCCCCCGGATTAGCAAACATAAAATAATACATAAACCTCTTGAAAGTAATTTAATAAACGTTAAACAAACTAAACATGAACAAAATACAGATAATCAACTGTTACGACTCGGATTGCTAAATATTAGATCTGGCTAGGGATAATGCACTTTTTGTTAACGATATGATAACAGATCATAAAATAGACATGCTCTGTTTGACAGAAACATGCCTAAAACCAGATGATTATATTACTTTAAATGAATCTGTCCCCCAAGATTATTATTATAAACATGAGCCTCGTCTAAAAGGCAGAGGGGGAGGTGTCGCAGCACTTTACAATAACTCTTTTAGCATTTCCCAGAAGTCTAACTCTAAATACAATTCTTTTGAAGTCATGGTACTTCATGTTTCAACACCTAATACTAAGGATAAAACATTTTTAAAATTTATTCTGGCTGTTGCATATAGGCCTCCAGGGCACCACACAGATTTTATTAAAGAATTTGGTGGGTTCTTATCAGAACTAGTACTGGCCACAGATAGAGTCCTTGTCGTTGGTGACTTTAACATCCATGTAGATAACTCAGATGAAAATTTTAATTCCACCTTCTCGGTAACGCTAGACAAAGTTGCTCCACTACGTTTAAAGAAGATTAAAAATGGCAGCCCAACACCGTGGTATAATGAACACACTCAGGCTCTAAAGAAAGCGGACAAAAAATGGAGCGCAACTTTAATAAAACTAAATTAGAGGTATTTCGTACAGCATGGAAGGATAGTATTCGAAAATACAGGAAAGCCCTAAAAACTTCTAGATCCGCCTACTTTTCATCACTAATAGAAGAAAATCACCACAAACCAAGGTTTTTATTTAACACAGTGGCTAAATTAACAAAAAAATAAATCATCAGTGACTTTTGATCCTGTATATCAGCATAGCAGTGATGAATTTATGAACTACTTCACATATAAAATCCAAGATATTAGAGAAAGAATTATAACAATGCAATCAGAGCAATCAGAGGTGAAACCCGCTGAACAAACTAACTACAGCGCCCCTAAGGAGAAAATGCAATTATTTTATACCATAGAGCACGATGAACTGTCTAAAATCATTAGATCATCTAAATCAACAACATGCATGCTAGACCCTATACCTACAAATCTACTGAAAGAGATGCTCCCAGAAATTATAGATCCTCTTCTTAGTATTATTAACTCATCTCTGACATTAGGACATGTGCCTAAAGCATATAAGGTGGCTGTTATAAGGCCCCTTGTCAAAAAACCCCAACTCGACCCTAGAGAACTAGGGAACTACAGGCCTATATCGAATCTACCTTTCATATCTAAAGTTCTGGAAAAAGTTGTTTCAACTCAATGAAGAATTCCAGTCTGGATTTAGAGCATGTCACAGTACAGAGACTGCTTTGATCAGAGTTACAAATGATCTGCTATTGGCGTCTGACCGAGGTTGTATCTCGTTATTGGTGCTGCTAGACCTTAGTGCTGCATTCGACGCCATTTCACAACTCCTACATAGACTCAAAAATTACGTCGGCATTAAAGGAATAGCTTTGAAATGGTTTAAATCTTATTTATCCGACCGTTTTCAATTTGTAGCAATAAACAATGAAGTGTCACGCAAATCTCAAGTCCAGTACGGTGTACCACAGGGCTCAGTCTTAGGGCCTCTGCTCTTTGCATTATACATGCTACCTCTAGGAGATGTAATAAAGCGACACAGAGTTAGCTTTCACTGTTGTGAGGATGATACTCAACTTTATATTTCCGCGAAGCCTCAGGAAACACAGCAGTTCCATCGAATAATGGAATGCATAGTCGATATAAAAAACTGGATGAGTAATAACTTTTTATTACTGAAGTCGGACAAAACAGAAGAGTTACTTATTGGACCGAAAACCGCCATACGTAACAACCATATTGACGGATGTTCCATAAAACCCTCGTCGTCAGCAAAGAATCTTGGTGTTCTATTCGATAGTAATCTGTCATTTGAGAGCCACGTCGCCAACACCTGTAAAATTGCTTTTTTCCATTTTAAGAATATATTTAAACTACGTCATATGCTGTCAATGTCAGATGCAGAGAAGTTAATTCATGCATTCATGACATCAAGACTAGACTACTGTAATGCACTGTTAGGTGGTTGCCCTGCAGGCTTATTACAAAAACTCCAACTGGTCCAAAACGCGGCAGCTCGAGTTCTTACACATACAAAAAAGTATGAACATAATGCCCTACATGGTTTAGCTCCTCAGTACTTGAGTGAACTCCTCTTGTATTACAGTCCTTCACGTGCATTACGCTCTCAGGCGTCCTGTCAGTTGGTAATACCTAGAATTTCAAAATCAAGTGCAGGTGGTAGATCCTTTTCCTATCTAGCGCCTAAACTTTGGAACAGTCTTCCCTGCACTGTCCGGGAGGCAGACACACTCTGTCAGTTTAAATCTAGACTAAAGACGCATCTTTTTAATCTTGCATACACTACTCTTCCATAATATAAATCCTCTGAGGGTTTAGGCTGCATTAGTTAGATCAACCGGAACCAAAAACACAACTGATGTACTTGTTGCATCAAAGAGTGCAGAACAGTGCTCTACTCTCAGCCAGTCTTGTCTCATTGTTCCAAGGTTACCACAGCGAGCAGGATGCAGTTCATGTCCTGACCTGATGGTAGAGCGGAGAATGGGAAGTGGGGACCTGACAAGAGCTGAGATGATAGAGCTGGATAAAGAAGGACGCGGTCACTTGACACGTCTTCACTACAAAATTTCAAATGCTATTAGATTATTAATGATAATCTTAAATCTATAATTTACCTTATTAGTAAGTTTATTTATTTTTATTTAGCCTTGTTGTGCAAGCACTGTCGAGCTTGTGCAGAGGCAGCAGCTTTTGCCAGAGGGGAATTGGAATCACCTGGTTGGGCCTGGGTTCTCCTGAGGTTTTTTTTCTCGATTAGAGTTTTGGGTTCCTCGCCACCGTTTGCATACTGTTTTGCACTATTTGCCTGGCCGGGGGGGCTGGTTCAGAATTAGATTTTTAAGTTTTACTTAATTAATATTGCATATAGGAATTTATAGTCTGTTTAATATTTGACCTGTGCTTCTCTCTCCTTTATCTTAAATGTGTGCTTTCACTGTGCGTGCGTGTGTGTGTGTGTGTGTGTGTGTTTGTGTGTGTGTGTGTGTGTGTGTGTGTGTGTGTCTGTGTGTGTGTGTGTGTGTTTGTGTGTGTGTGTGTGTGTGTGTGTGTGTTTGTGTGTGTGTGTGTGTGTGTGTGTGTCTGTGTGTGCGTGCACGTCCGTGTGTGTGTCTTGCTTATAGTCAATATGTTTCATGTACAGCTGCTTTGTAACAATGAAAATTGTAAAAAGCGCTATATAAATAAAGTTGAGTTGAGTATATGGTGTGCATCTGTATATGTACTGAATGTGGGTATATGGATGCTTATATATGTGAAAGTGACTCTGTATGTAATTGTTTTTGATTATTAATACTGGTACAGTAACTGTTTGCTGGGGGGGTTCTGTTGAGGCAGGAAGTAAGGGTTGGGGTGTAATTCTATATTCTATATTCTGTAAAACTTACAGTATATCAATAAAAAGAATAAAGAAAATATCCATCGTTTTACAAATGTATTGTTTTGTGTCATGAGACATGTATTAATAACCCTGTATTACTTTTATGACAGTTAGAGCTGCACGATTCTGGAGAAATTGAGAATCACGATTCTTCTGTCTGAAACTGAGATCAAGATCACCTACGATTCTGACACCTAATAATAAATCTTAGTTTTTTGCTTGAACATTATTCGTGGTTGAACTCCATATACCATGATTAAAGCTGCCATGCCCGTGGGATTAAAATATACGAAAATATCAACAAAAAAAGAGAATAAGTTGACTTAATTGTGACCTGTAAGATCTCGTCAAATGAGTCCTGCAGTGGAGCAATCCGCACATGAATGTTTTCTGAATGTGCTTTGGCACAGTCCACTTCCATCTGGAGCTGCAGGACACTGTCACTCACTGCTCGCAACTTCACGTCATACTGCTGTATCGTCTGTTCCAACTCCTGCTGCTCCTCCTGCAATGACTGCAACTGCAAACACACAAGACAACACAAAACACACAGCTCTGACAATGACAAATACAGCAGTAACAGCAGGCATGTCTCTGCAAGACTGAAAGGTTTTAAAACAGTGGTCCCCAAACTTGGTCCTGAAGACCCACTTTCGATCCCATAAAAAACAACAGGAAGTAATTAATGAATAAGTGATGAAACACAAACAGCTTATATTTTTAAGTTTGATCAAATCTGTAAACCCTCTGCCTTCCTTTTTGAGCATGTCCTCCACACCACACAGACCTACCTATGATGGGGGTCAGCTCAATCTATGACACAGTCCTACAGGTGTACCTGTAGCCGCCTATTCACTGCACACAACATCCGGACTGCCTCGTGGCAGTCGTGATGACCTATCAATTCAATTCAATTCAATTTTATTTATATAGCGCTTTTCACAATGTGCATTGTTCCAAAGCAGCTTTACAGGAGAAAATGAGAAAAACTGAAAAAAAGACATGAACAAGATGTGTTAACAACTGTAACATTGTCACAACAACCACAGAGCTTATAGTGACAAAAGCTTCAGATCTTCCTCAGGTACTACATACTGTAGTAAAGCTCTGGTGCACATGGCATCCTTATACAGAATTGAAATTAAAGCATTGTTTAAGACACCTGTTTGTGCTATTTGCACCCATGACCAAAGTCGCATTTAAGATAGTACTTCCTTCAAAATTAAGAGGACAATTTAAAAATGTTACTGCAACATCTCAAGCTTACCACTTCTCTTTCTTGCTTCTCAAGATTCTCCATAATCTTCAACTGATCTCTCAGTTGTGACTTCCTCTCCTCCTGCCTCTCCACGGCCTCTTGTGTCTCACAGCGCAAAGTCTTGACCCTCTGAAGGGTTTCCTCCTCCATCTGCACTGCATCCTTCAGCTCCTGACAATGAAAATCACCATGAGAATTGTCGTTAATGATTATCAGATCATCATCCAGATTTTCCCCAAAATGTTAGGATTCATTTCTTTTATTTTTACATTTTTTTGTGGCCTTTTTGTAGTTTTTTTGCCACACATTCAAATCAGCAGTGTAGAAATTGCGATGGTAAGTTATATTAACAGTGTTAATTTCATTGACGAAAACTATGACGAAAGTTATTCGTCAACGTCATGTTTTCACTGACGAAAACGAGAAAATAACTCTAAATGAATGCATGACAACGAAAACTGTAATAAAAATATACTGACATTTTCGTCAACTAATAAAAACGAGACGAAAATATTCTTGTCCCACACGACGGACATCAGCTTTCGCGCTTGAGCTGCTTATCTGATATAATCGGTGGAGAGAAGCCTCAGGTAGAAGGGGAAGCACAGACATATATTCCGTCTCCATGCGAAAAAACTTATAGTGCCCTGTGGCTCAGTGGTTAGACCATGGCACTAGAAACACCAGAGTCATGGGTTCGATCCCAGGGATTGCGCATACTCCGAATCAAAATGTATAGTATAATGCAATGTAAGTCACTTTGGATAAAAGTGTCTGCCAAAAGGCAATGCATAAATGCAATGCCAGATGAGGGTGGAGGTACCCAGACGAGACTCAAGACATTCTCTGCCCAACAAAAGTGAGATTCATGCTGTAACAGCCAAGGGTGTGTCCAATTCGCACCGGTTTCATCGAGAAAGTGAAATAAATTCATGTGTATTGCGCTGCCCTCGGGTGACATTATTTATTACACAACTCGTTGGAATGCTTGATTCTCATTGGCCAGTCGTGACATTTGCAGGTTCGTTATTCCCAGATGACAACCGCTCAAAACTAATAGGGTAATTCCAGCGTTATGGATGTGACAATTGCAGTCAAAACTTGAAGTTTAAATTAATAAAGAAAATTAATTTGTTACCAATATATTGAACCATCTGTTTATATTTTTCTACAGCCTTAAAAATAGAGTGCAGACATCAGAAAAAAATCAGTATATGCACGAGTTTTCTGTTTAAAAAAAGGAAAAAATAATGCGTTATGGACGTGACAAAAAAAGATACACGTTTTTGGGAGACAGGAAGCTTTGTTGAAATTCTGTGAATTAAAATGCACAAACCAAAAGCAATAACACGCAACAAATGGAGAAGGGATGGCTCTTTATATAACATGAAATATTGATTTTGTTTTAATAAATGTTTTTGCATTCATAAGGAAAAAACAATGTTACTCCCGTGACATACGGCCGTGACAGCTCTGAAACCGGCACTTACCCGACTATGGAAAATCATGAACAAATGCTTTACAACCACAATCAGAGACTTCAAATGGATATCGGATATTGTCCTCCGAGATATCAGTAGATTCGGCTGCAAAACTCATCAACTTCATACAAAACAGCCACACTGCATGGTTTCATGTATTATTAATGTGTAACCAGCATCTGCGTTCAAGGAGACCGTGAGTGGCGGCGCTTGCGTGGATAATCTCGCGTTCATTGTACTTTCAAAGATCTGCTGTAGAGGCGCGCGAATATGCTCGCCTTTTTAAAGATGCGCATGTGACGCGTTTAGAGCGCGAATATGCTCGCTTTCTATGTAGGCCCTACTTTTAAAGATGCGCATGCGGTGCGTTTAGAGCGCTAATATGCTCGCTTTCTGTGTAGGCCCTACTTTTAAAGATGCGCATGCGGCGCGTTTAGAGCGCCAATATGCTCGCTTTCTGTGTACTTTTAAAGATGCGCATGCGGTGCGTTTAGAGCGCGAATATGCTCACTTTCTGTGTAGGCCCTACTTTTAAAGATGCGCATGCGGCGCTTTTAGAGAGCAAATATGCTCACTTTCTGTGCACTTTTAAAGATGCGCATGCGGCGCGTTTAGAGTGCGAATATGCTCACTTTCTGTGCACTTTTAAAGATGCGCATGTGGCACGTTTAGAGCGCGAATATGCTCACTGTCTGTGTAGGCCCTACTTTTAAAGATGCGCATGCGGCGCTTTTAGAGAGCAAATATGCTCACTTTCTGTGCACTTTTAAAGATGCGCATGCGGCGCGTTTAGAGTGCGAATATGCTCACTTTCTGTGCACTTTTAAAGATGCGCATGTGGCACGTTTAGAGCGCGAATATGCTCACTGTCTGTGTAGGCCCTACTTTTAAAGATGCGCATGCGGCGCTTTTAGAGAGCAAATATGCTCACTTTCTGTGCACTTTTAAAGATGCGCATGCGGCGCGTTTAGAGTGCGAATATGCTCACTTTCTGTGCACTTTTAAAGATGCGCATGTGGCACGTTTAGAGCGCGAATATGCTCACTGTCTGTGTAGGCCCTACTTTTAAAGATGCGCATGCGGCGCTTTTAGAGAGCAAATATGCTCACTTTCTGTGCACTTTTAAAGATGCGCATGCGGCGCGTTTAGAGTGCGAATATGCTCACTTTCTGTGCACTTTTAAAGATGCGCATGTGGCACGTTTAGAGCGCGAATATGCTCACTGTCTGTGTAGGCCCTACTTTTAAAGATGCGCATGCGGCGCTTTTAGAGAGCAAATATGCTCACTTTCTGTGCACTTTTAAAGATGCGCATGCGGCGCGTTTAGAGTGCGAATATGCTCACTTTCTGTGCACTTTTAAAGATGCGCATGTGGCACGTTTAGAGCGCGAATATGCTCACTGTCTGTGTAGGCCCTACTTTTAAAGATGCGCATGCGGCGCTTTTAGAGTGCGAATATGCTCACTTTCTGTGCACTTTTAAAGATGCGCATTTGGCGCGTTTAGAGCGCGAATATGGTGTGGAATATTTGTGTCACAAACTGCACGAAGACACATGGATTAGGATCCAAATGCAGTTTATTAGGGGGTAATCCAAAAACAAAATCCAAACGACAGCCATAAATCCAAACGCAGGTGGTCAGTCCAAACACAAACAACCATATCCACAGGGCAAAGGCTAAGAGTAATCCAAAACACGACAAGGCAAGGCAAGGACTTTTGGATAGCAGCGAACACAATAAAATAGTACTTAGGCCTTAAACAAATCGCATTGAGCTGGAAGAAAAGCTCTCCATTTTACTGCAGAGAGCAGCTCAAGAGCAGGTAAACCGGATCGTTATGCCGCCGTGGCAAATCAGATGTAATGTTGTTTTTGTACGTGAGCACGGGTGCTATCTGACTTTACATTATAGTTACAGAATTGTAAAACTACAACAGAGTATATGAAGTTCTGGCCAATTGTGAATATATTCAACGTATTGATTAATCTGCACTTTATGGGAACACGTCGTGGTCTATGGCAAAATGGGAAAATTGCATGTTGTCTAGTTAAGGCATTTATTAATTTAATCATTTTACTAGCCCACCCTCTAAACTGATAAGCCCCACCTTAGCACCCCCAAGAAAAACGTCCTGGCACTGCCCCTGTTTGAGGGGGGTCAAATTCAAAATGACCATTTTTCTCCTAAAATGTGAAGCCAAATTACAGAGGGTGAAAAACGACTTTGCCAATGGTGAGAGTAAAAACATGAGAAAAGCACTTTTTTGTCTTCTTTTTTAAAGCCTGCATGTTTATAACTCAAGACCAGTGGTCTAGTCCTAACAAAAAAAGTGGTGTACTATACTACACAACCATAACACGACCTCAAATGGCCAAATGACAGGGGACAGTGTGTTTGTTTGTTTGTTTTTCTAGTAACATATTTCAATTAAATATTTATGCATAATTCTTCACTTATGCTTTGAATATGAAGTTATAGAATTGGAAAAAAATTAATTGGTGAAAAAAGGTTGGAAAAAACAGGTCTATGGCAGTACGGTTGACCACAATACAATATTTTTTACAAAGCATCACATCTTTTTAACACATCCCATATACAAGATTACGTAAAAACATACTGTATGCAAGATTTTACAGAATACTGCCATCTCTGTGTCAATACTTGTTAATAATTTAAGGGGAAGATATTCATGTATGAAGTTAACATTGTGGTAAAAAACAGACTACATTATTTTAAATGTAGAATAAACGTAACGAGGAGGTTCAAAACGACTGTAAAGGGAATGAGGATACAGAGGAAATGTAAGGACTCTTGACTTGTGCGGTTTGAAACAGTAGGGCTACGGAAGTGCTTTGTTTCATTTAATCGCGTGTCATTAATGAACGCTAGTATTAAAAGACATGTCAAAGATTCGCGATGCATCATAAAGAGATAAATCAGCGCAAGAGAACCTGTGACTTCAGTGTCAATCTCTCTCGAGCCGGAGGCCCGGTGTTGTGCCGAAAAATGACTCCTGCCAAATTATGACTCCCCCATTCCCCACTAACATTATGGGGCGGTTTCCCGGACAGGGATTAGCCTAAACCAAGACTAGGCTTTAGCTAAATAAGGATATTTAAGGCGTTTTTAAAAACATACTTTACATTACTGTGTGCATCTTGAGACAAAACAATCGCACTGATGTATTGTAAGATATGCAAGTGCAAGTTGTTTTCGATCAAGACGGCACTAACATTTGAATTAGTCTGGGACTAGGTTTAAACCCTGTCCGGGAAAGCGCCCCTAGGTGTTAGGATTAGATGTGGGGGAGGGGTAAGGATTAGCTAATCCCCCATCAAAATCAATGAGAGGAGTCGTAATCTGGCGGGGAGTCAAAATTCGGCACAACACCGGAACAGATGAGAGGAGCCACTGCCGGTGAGCGCCCTTTAAACCAGCTCTGACTAAAAGTGAGCAGTTTTATCAATATTACCTGACGGCTTCACTTCAGAGGGACTCTTTCAGTCACTGACGGGACGAACTCCTCGCTGGCGCGTTGCCAACACTGAAGATGATGCGCTTGACGTGGTTGTCGGAGGCGGGGCCGCAAGACAGACTGTGTATTTTCTTAAGAAATGCACCAATTGTATGAACGAATTGTGAACGCGATACAGTTAAAGGGAAAGCAACCACAAAAGCATCTTGGAGACGTTAAGCAGGAGAACAAGTGGGTATACGCTCATATAGATCTTCAGAAGTCATTATACGCAAACAGCGCTGTGGAAAAAAGTAAGCATACGGCGTATGTGTGCCTATGGCCCCAACTACACCACTGCTCAAGACTTAAGATGTCTAAATATGCAGTTTTTGAATCTGTTTTTTTTTTTGTAACATTAAAATGAATAGAAACAGCATCTATACAATTTACAAAGTCTAACATGGGGATGCAACCTTCTTAATGGCTTGTAAGCCATGTTTGCCTAAATGAACACAATAGAAAACAAGTACCTTGATTTCAATGTTGTCAGAAGAGTCCTTCACCTGAGCCTGGAGCTCCACGGAGTCGCTAAAGAAACAAAATGTATCATTTCATTACACTGGCCACTGATAGTCTGCACATTCGCGAATAGTGTATATACACAAATAAGTGCAGAAATACGTGAGGTGAAATACTGATGATGGGGATGATAAATCATACTCCGTTTAATGGCATTATTTCAGTAAATGACGGCTTGTCATTGCAAACGAAGAAACTGTGGTAGTTGTAAATGCGAGGATAAAATGCGTTGACAGAAAATGACGCTGTAGGGTGATGAAGATCACGCGCGGTCGCGTGTACCTCTGCGCTGCTGCAGCGCGCGTTCTCGCCGGCCGCAGACAGTCCACGATAAAGCGCATCATTTTCAGACGTTACACATCACACGACACGCAAGCGGCTCATGCCATTAAAGAGGGCGTTTCTGCTGTCTGCGAAGTAAATCTATCAGATAATCTTCAGATCTGGTGAGGAAATGAGACTCTCTCCTTCAGTCTGCTCTCCGTCAGATGCGGCGGGAATCACGTGATCACGGGCTCTGGGCTCGTGACTCTCTGACGCTCGCCTGCAGGCTTCAAAACGCACCTGCTAGAAACATCTTCTGTGTTCACACCAAACGAGAGCAAGCACGTTGCACGCTCTTTATTCCTCGCGGGAAAAGTTCGTTATTTTCGCTTTTCGCTATGCGCGTCTTTGCATTGACTTTGTATGTAATTTACTCGCGCCAAACGCTTAATTCGCGTTTGTTGAGAACACAGCATAGCTACTAGTCAATTACTTTTAATTATTTGTTTGTTTGTTTATTTGTTTGTTTTTTATTCAACAGATTAATGGCCGTATAAACGTTAATTTTGCTCTTAATTTCGAACAGTGTATTATTTCATAGGCTCTGTCCGCATTACACCTTATCATCCAGGTGGTTTGTGTATCTGTAAGATTTTAGTGTTTGGATTACCCTTCAATATCCAGCAGCCAATTACGTGTTGGATGTTGTGGGAGTGTAGCTGTATCAAGCTCATCTATTTCCTCAAAGTGAACAGTATACATAGAGCAAAACATGGCGTTCCTGAAACTGCCCTGCGCTAAATAAGAGCACCGTGCAATGGACTGTCTTGCGTCTTACACAAATACTTATAGTATATAGTATAATCTGTCACCCCTTTATTCCCCAAACGTTGCATGTTGTTCCCCTTTACCTACAGATATGTAGACCGAGGTAGCCTACATTATTGCTACAATTTACGCTGTAAATTCTGTTTATGCGGTACGGCTTTAACTCATTACACGTTCTTGTTGCAAAACATGTAGTTAAACAAATAAAACTAACTTCACTTATCTTGGTGCTCAGCAGACTTTAGCATGTTACAACAGAGTGTATCAAAAATAATTCCCAACTGACTCTGTGTCAGACATTAAACTATATTCTTCATCCACGAAAACACTCAACAACCTGCATTGTAGACAAGCGATTTAATGATTTTGTAGGTAGACAGAATGCATCGAACAGTATTCAGGTTTACCAAAGAAAACACAAATCACTTGAACGGTGAACACTCTATTGTTTCACTACAAAACAACAGTAGGCTAATAGCAATAATATTATAACAAGTTTGAACTTTTATGACGTTAACACTTATTTAAACGTCATTTAAATACCTAAAATATGTAGTAGCAAACACACGTCACACTACTGCAGTATATACTAGATTAGAATAAACATATAGGCCTAACCGGAGATCCTACTTGTGTACAGAGCGTTAATCGGTTAATAGTTTAATGTCGCTGCATTCATAGCAATTCACACAAATGAGAGGCCAACATCAACTGTTCAGCTACGGACGCTTGTAAATGAAGAGGGATTTGAACACAAGGAGGCGCCACACACTGTCATCTGAATCCTTCAGTTTAGCTGCTGCCGCACGAAAGATGCGCTCCCCTCACACGTTCTCGTGTCTGCCGTCTGCTGAGAGGATCATAGCTGAGCTGACAGAGAACATCTGACACATCTCACTCTTCTTCTGCCTAGTATTTTGTTTTGAAATTGCTGAACGAATGGCGAACGCAGGGCTCCAACTTCTCGGCTACACTTTGGCTTTTTTGGGACTTATTGGTCTAATAGCTTCTACATCCATGGCCGAGTGGAAGATGTCTTCATACGCCAGTGATAACATCATCACAGCTCAGGCCATGTATGAGGGTCTCTGGCAGGCCTGTGTGCACCAGAGCACCGGACAAATGCAATGCAAAGTCTACGACTCGCTGTTACAGCTACCAGGTATGGACCGTACCTCCTCTTACGCGAAATTCTTAAGTTCAGTCTTAAGTTTGACTGTGAAAGAAATCTTCCTTTGAAACTCCACTTCTGACGCTGACAGCTTCGTGCGCGTGTTCAGACAAGTCCGACAAATACTTTGAATTACTGAGCAAACACTGGCATAAAGAACTTCAACATTTTAACGATAGACTTTAATTGAAGTCCAACAAAGTCTGACAGATGCTGAATTATAATCATGTCTTTTTTATTATCATTATTAATGCTAAATTGAACCAACTTTACATTTTTAGGTTTTACCATTTGGAATATTTTTTTTTAACTTGATCCCAGTCATAATTTTTTACAGTTTTTTTTACCTGGGAAATTTAAATTGGTCCAACTTAACATTTTTCGGTTTTACCATTTGTATTCATTTTTTTAAGTTCATCCAACTGTTCAATTTTTACAGTGTGGTTGCCACTATTTATTCATCAAAATCAGCGGAACTATTTCTTAATATAATATTTTCATGTCATGGTTGTTGATGAAGATTATGTTTGTTCTGCATGCTGTTTGTGTTCACACATACTGTATGTGGTGGCCAAAAAAAAGACCATGACCAAAAGCTATGGCAGGTATTTTCTTTTGTACTCTCGGCATAACCAGTGTTGGGTAAGTTACTCTCAAAAAGTAATTAATTACTAGTTACTAATTACATAGTCAATAGTGTAATTAGATTACTGTACAAATGACTCTCTCCAAAAAGTATTTAGTTACTTATTACTAATTACTTTCTATATCCTATATTAAGTGATTCAAGGATAGGCATGAAAGGGCTCTTTTAATTCATTCAAATCAATCATATTAAACTACATAAAGTACTCTTATTAACTGAACAAAGTATTACAAATGTGAGAATTTTACATTAAAGCACAGATTTTAAAATTAGACTTTGAATTTTGATGTCAATTCCACTATTGCACACACATATATTACACACAGTATTTAGTTTAATTACATCAAAAGTAACTGTAATAAATTACAGGAAAAATAAGAGTAATCCATTACTTTACTTTTTCAAGGGAAAAGTAATTAAATTACAATAACTAATTACTTAGTAACTAGTTACACCCAACACTGGGCATAACAGTTTGAGAATTCAGAGAATGGCTTATGTGATGTGGGACTGAGAAACGTGCCAAAATGTGATGTTAAAGCATTAAAGAAAGACTGAAGAATGTTTTCTGTGGTCCCAGGGGAAATTCAGAGTACTCGAGGTCTCATGATCACCTCCATCTTACTGGGTGCTGTCGCTCTGATGGTTGCTGCCGTTGGTATGAAGTGCACCACATGCCTGGCAGACGACAAGCAACAAAAGAGCAAAGTTGCCCTGGCCGGAGGCGTCCTCTTCATCGTTGCAGATATGTTGCTGTTCATTTCTATTATTACTAACACTCTTTTGTCATTTTACAAAAATCAATCTCTGAACACTGAAGAGAAAATATAAATGAACAGGCAGTGAATGTATTAAAAATAGCATTAAAAGTAACGAATAAAGGTTGATATTATTGCCCATCAGTGTGCATCATGCGAGGCTCTTCTTTTTCTCTACAAGGGTTCTTGCTCTTGCTGCCACAAGCTGGTATGGAGACAAAATAAGACGCAAGTTCTTTGATCCATTCACTCCCACAAATTCAAGGTGAGCTTTAGCAGCTAAACGGAGACAGTTCTGTCATGACATGTTGTTCAATGACACTTTCTTCTGTGGAAGATGTTTTGAGAAATGTTCATCCAATGGACGTCCAATGTTGTTTGGTTAGCAGTGTTTTTCAAAACAAACTCATTCATTTTTAATTTATTTATTCATTATTGGCATTTATTACGAAGTGTGACTTTCTCTCTGGACGTCATTGAATTATGCTAAATGATGTAACTATTGCTGTAACCATTGTTACTCAACATCAAAACAATAAGTACAGTCGTACCCTCTCGTAAACAGTGTGCTATTGCTTTGGAAACGGCTCTCACCCTGTTCATTGATGATTTGATATTTGGTGTTGACAGGTATGAGTTTGGTAAGGCGCTCTATGTGGCCTGGGGTGCTTCGGCTCTCACGCTCATTGGCGGCAGCATGCTCTGCTGTAACTGTGGAAGTAAAGCCACTGGTAAATCGTACCCACCTCCCCGCACGGCGGGACGGCCGGGAACGGATCGTGTTTGAAGATTAGTGGTGTCCACATACTGTAAAACACCCGAAGACAAAAGCAATCTAGCAGCTTGTGTGCAACCTATAGTTTAATGTGTCGTGTGATTATTCTTCACTCTGAAATCTTTTATATTGCTTTGTGATTTGGTAATATGTTATAGTTTTGGATTCCTGCTTTATTAGAGTCATTTTCAATCGTTATGTATGTCTCTCAATATAAAATAAAAATGAAAAATGCATCTATTCAAATCTATGGGTTCAAATCTATTGTCATGATATAGCATGCATTATGTATGCCAGTGATGTTGACTTTTTACTCAACATGTGAAGGTTTTGTTTGGAAGGAAAAAATGTATAAATTAAAAAAATTTGGAAACATGTTTACGAGTGCTAATGTCTGTTTTCATTTGATGTTTACTGTACTTTTGTTTAGTTTAAATGACAGAAGAGAGTTGAAGAAACACGTATTGTATTGTGTGTAGCTTTGGTGCTAGAGAGACTGTGTGATTTATTCATTCAGTGTTGTTTGTGAGTGTGCTGCTCATGAGATTGTTTGGACTTGTTGTGTGCTTCATCTGTGCAGACCTGCACCACACATTCCTTCCACAGAACCCAGAAGAATGTCCTGTTCTGTGGTTGAATGAACCACCGTCCTGCATTTCCTCCTTTGTACTTCATCTCACCAGCAATACCAAAGCTTTAGCTTAAAAAAATACACACAAACAAACAAACAAACAGAAAGTGTGTATTGGTAAGTGTTTTTGTGTAAGCATGAGAATGGCGTGACTCTTGGGTGTGAGGATTTACAGCAGATTCTGTCTCCTCAGGCTATATGATTTACTATCACATTCATTTTAGAAATATTTATACATAGTCTATATATGTGCATGATAGAATATTTATAAATGTTGTTATGATCATCCCTTACGGAATGAACCACCATGGTTTCATAAAAGTAAAAGTGTAATCATGTTTTTTGCGTGTGGTTTTCGTTTTTGATATGGTTTACAACTGTTTGATTCAATGGTGTGTTGATTTGTTTATAATGAATATCGCACATTTTTGGGTCATTCTAATCACAGGTACACCTCATGTCCGTGTGATGTATTATTATTATTATTTTATTAGATTGTCATCATTATAAAGCATCAACGCTTATTTTTCTAGAACAAAATCACACAAGTGGGATAAACATAGGTCCCTATTTCAAAGATCTAATCGCATGGTCTAAAGCACACGGCGCAGGTGCACTTTTGCTAGTTTAACGACAGGAAAACAATTGGCACGCCCCAGCGCATGGTCTAAATGGGTTGTCCCGATTCTCTTAATGTTTAATGGGTGTTCTTTCGACCAAACATGCAGTAAACCAATCAGAGTCTCTTAAGAGCCGGTTCCACACTGTAAAACCCGACAAGTTCGTTTAACTCAACAAAATTGTTGAAACTGATTGCAACTTAATTTTTTTAAGTTAAATATTTTTTTGTGTGTGTATGTGTATGCTACTATATAAGGTTATGTTATTTTAACTGTGTATTTTGAGTTCACGGTACAGATTTATATTGGTTACAGAGAACTTGAACATTTGTATTACTTATAAAATGAAATATTTGCATTCTCACTATCAAATTGTTTATTTTAGGTTAACTTAATTTTTTAACATTAATTGGAGACTCCTACACTTTCCTAGAATTATAATCCTCCTATAATTTAACATTTTAAATAGGTAAATACACTAATTTTGAATAAGGCAAAATAACTGCAGAGACTTGAGAGCAAGTAACTTGTTTATTAACCAAATATAAAATTCTAAGAGATATTACAAATATTTCAAGAACTTCAATGTAAACAAATACAAAGTAGAATACTCAGACACATGAATGTACCATGTGTAAACATTCCATATTGCATCTTGACATCATTCAAAATCAGGATCACTATTTTTTAAAGTTATCTAAAATGATTAATTAAAACATTTAACAGTAACACATTGAAATGTATTTAAGAACACTTACTGTCATGGTCCTGTCCTTCTTGTCTGGAGTTTTCTAGTTTTGTGGACAGGGTCATGACAGTACCATGTCTTGTGTGTGTGTGTTGTGTGGAGACAGGTGGCTGTTGTTATGACATTGTGTCACGTGTCATCCTGTCTCGTGCTTTGGCCTCGCCCCCTTGTTTCCGTTATCTCTCCTTTAGTGTTTGATTCCCGTCACCTGCCCGTCACTAGCCCCGTGTAATTATCCCTTGTTAGTGTTCCCCTTCATTAAGCCCAGTTCCCTCTGTCCGGTGCCTGTTCGTTTTGTAAACCTTGTCCTTATGAAATAGTCTACGGCCGAGCACCCTAGTACTGTCATGCCTGCTGTGTTGGTTGATTGGTATATTTTAGTTTTGTTCTCCATCTGTTTTGCCCCCTTGTGGGAAGTGTTTTGTTTTAAGTCTTGTTTTAGTTAGTTTGTTTGTGTTTTGTAAATAAGTTTTTCCGTTAACCCCTTGTTGTCTGCGCCTGGGTTCTGTCTGTAATTCATGACAACTTACATTTTGAAATGTGATAATTACAGTGTTTTGTTATGTACACAAAATAAAGCAGAAATTTGTGTACTGCAATGTAAATCAGTAAATCTGATCATGTAAATCAGCCACATCAATGTGCAAGTATCCTATGCAAACATTCAGTCCTTCAACAAGCATTTAACATCACAATGACTAAAATATGAAAAATCAGTAAGAGGTTTAATATACAAAAAAAAAAAAAAAACTGGAAATAGTATGACAATGTGCAATTCTCTACTGCAATCAAGCCATCATTTAACTTGCATTTAACCCTAACACATTCAAATTTAAAAGGATCCCTGGGTATAGAGCGATGTATGGCTTAATATATGAACAATGGCATTGACTTTATATTGTGAAATAAAAAAACTGTGTAACAGTCACAGTATTCATAAACTTTGAAAACATATTTTTACTTGGAGGCCGCCATTTTTTGCGTCAGAATCCGTGATGTCAAATGGTTGTGACCTAAACCTGTTCTCTTTCGCAACAGCGAAGCGCACACATTTTCCATATAACAGTAAAATATGACACGTAAAACATAAGATCGGATATACAAACACACAGGGACAGTAGGTGGCGGTATGTCCTCTTGACACAAGCCAGCCAGCCTGCCAGCCATAAAAGAAGAACGCGTTCGTCTGTTCAAGGTGAGCGTGCATTAAATCATAGCTTTAAACTACCACCTTTGAGACATTTAAGACTATTTAAGACATCAGCATCCACCATAATCGTATACATTATGAGAATATACTGATAAACACAATAATACTTTTTTACGTTGGCTCAATTCTTTTTACAGTGCATATCCATTAATCACAATCAGATCATAGGTGTGTTCAGATGTGACAGCAATTGTGTTAATAAACTATAGACATTTTTGAATGTGCATTTTGTTTTGTTTTTGATTTTTTAAACAACTCGGTTTCTGCAATTCTAATGAATTCATAACCTGCCACAAGTACTAGAATGAGTGGCAGGAACAATAAAGTTGGATGAAATAATCCCAGCTAACACTATGAAACTGATGACACTAGGAAACATTTTCTGTGATAACATTTCTAAGGTATGAGCTGTGTTTACACAAAATTAATTAAATCATGTAATTCAATGTTTGATGTTTACAATACACACATTACAAAGCTACATTTTTGAAAGAATATTACAATGTAAAGGCTTTATTTTTACCTGACATACCTATTCTATACGTTTCTTAAAAATAAAATGTATTGTGTCCAGGTGAAAAGTTGCTTTTATACACAGACATTTGAACAAAACACATTTTAGTGCTGTAATTACAATACCGCGGAATTATGTAGACCCACATATTATATCAACAAAAACAAAGTGAAATAAGTTATCCATCGTTAATGTTATGATGTATTGTGTGGGGCACTTTACGTCCACCCGCGGCACGCCTCGAAGAGCTTGACTGTTTTCAGAAGCGTACAGCTGTATCTGTCTTTTATAAATCTGATAAATGCTATGTCTGCTTTAAATTACAGAATAATTTCTTATTTTGTAGTCTCATAATCAGATTATGGTAATTTAGCCTGAATTTTACAGGCAAGGTCACATATTTCTGCAAACTACTTAATTTCATTCTTAATTTAACAATTACTCATTAAAAATGTATTTATTTAAATTTTGTACAAATTGCATTCTCTTATTAAATGCCACATGAATTCTGAATATACACACTTACGTCCCACTTCTTGAAAAAGCTGACATCACTCTCAAACAAATACGGAGGGAGAGCCCAGAGTACAGCAGCACGTCTAACATGGACATCAACTTGATCCTTTAAGTGTGAGAAAAAAATTTATTCAGTATGGATGCTAATCAGTATAGCCTCACGACACTATTCATGAAGCAACCACGAGAGTTCAACCAAAGATAATTAAGCACCTAAAGCACCTTTAACAGGCATCAAGAATTGTAACCAACTGACCTGGAGGTCATAAGTCCTGAAGACCCGATCCAGGACTTCAGACACTTTTCCTGTCCGAGAAACTTTTTTCCGAAACAGGCTCTGAAGTATGTTGGTCCAGTTGAGCAAAGAAACGATTCTTTAGGTTGACATTTGTCACTCTGTGAAACTCAGCACAGATCTGTAAAAAAAAGTGCATATAATACAGTGTATATGTGTGTATATATATAATTTAAGAGCAGGCCATCGTTCCAGGATTTCATTAACTGGTAGCTCATTACAGACGACCTCTTTGCGCCGCAAAGCAAAGGTGGTGTCCCTTAACTTTGTGATCAGGACAAGATTTTTGTCAATCATCTTAAGTCAAGTCAAGTCAACTTTATATAGAGCTTTTTACAATTTTCATTGTTACAAAGCAGCTCTACATAAAACATATTGACTATAAGCAAAACATTTAAAGCACACATTTAAGATAAGGGAGAGAGAAACACAGGTCAAATATTAAACAGACTATAAATTCCTATATGTAATATTAATTAAGTAAAACTTTAAAATAAATAAATAAAGCAGCCCCCCAGCCAGGCAAATAGTGCAAACGGTGGCGAGGAACCCAAAACCCAGGCCCAACAGAGAATTATTATTTATTACATTCTCATGTTTCTGCCTGAAATCTACTTTTGATATTGAGATTTTATTTCCATATTTAATTTGTTTACTTACATATACTCTATTTTATATTTCATTCTACATTTATGCCTTACTCAGCACCTTAGTTTAATTTTTTTATCTCATGTTTGTACTTAATGTATGTCTTAATGTATGTCTTTTGTTACATGTTCAATGCTTTGGCAATATTGTAAGAACACGCAATCATGCCAATAAAGTACCTTGAAATTGAAAAATTGAAAATTGAATTCCAGTTCCCCTCTGGCAACAGCTGCTGCCTCTGCACAAGCTCCAGAGAGCTTGCACAACAAGGCTAAATAAAATAAATAAACTTAATAATAAAATAAATTATAGTTTAAGATTATCATTAATAATCTAATAGCATTTGAAATTTTGTAGTGAAGACGTGTCAAGTGACCGCGTCCTTCTTTATCCAGCTCTATCATCTCAGCTCTTGTCAGGTCGCCGCTTCCCATTCTCCGCTCTACCATCAGGTCAGGCCATGAAGACGTGTCAGGTGACCGCGTCCTTCTTTATCCAGCTCTATCATCTCAGCTCTTGTCAGGTCGCCGCTTCCCATTCTCCGCTCTACCATCAGGTCAGGCCATGAACTGCATCCTGCTCGCTGTGGTAACCTTGGAACAATGAGACAAGACTGGCTGAGAGTAGAGTACTGTTCTGTACTCTTTGATGCAACAAGTACATCAGTTGTGTTTTTGGTTCCGGTTGATCTAACTAATGCAGCCTAAACCCTCAGAGGATTTATATTATGGAAGTGTAGTGTATGCAAGATTAAAAATGAGCGTTATCTTCTGAGGCAAAAAGATCGACTTCTGCCTTGTCGAAGACCTCACATATTTTCTGAACCGACAGGGGGTGAGCGTACATTATTCCGAAAGGACATTGCTCCGAGATAACATGTCCGCTCCTTGGTTCAGTCTGCCCGGCACGTGTGTCGCTCTCAGTGAACGCAGATTGAGCTGGGCCCATTCGAAGAGACAAAGTACCAGGGAAAAAAAAGCGCCTCGAAGAGAGGCCTCCCTGGCGATTAATGTAGGACACCACTGTCATACTGTCCGACCGGACTAAGGCGTGGCGATCCCGTAAGACCGGCCAGAAACTGTGAAGGGCCAGAAACACTGCCTGCATGTCGAGGCAGTTGATGTGCAGGCTTCTTTCCTGATCCGACCAGTGGCCGAAGGCCGGCATGCCATCACACAGAGCCCCCCAACCTGCGTAGGAGGCATCTGTAGTGACCACCTTTCATCTGCACGTTGTGCCCAGGGGAACACCCTGCTCCAGCCAAAGGGGATCCTTCCAGGGAGACAGGGTATTTAAGGAGACTCGATCCACATGTAGTGTGGCGGAACTCTCGGTTTCAGCCAGTACTGAAGTGGCCGCATGCAAAGGGTGGCGAACTGCAGTACCTGAGATGTGGAGGCCATGAGATCCAGCATCCTCTGAAACGGCTTGAGGGGGCATGACGTTCCCAATTTGAAAGAGGCCACGAGCTGCCGAATAGCCAGTGCGCATTCTGGTGCAATTCTGGCCGCCATTCGGGTCGGATCGAAAATCGCTCCCCGGAACGAAACCCGTTTGCTGGGAGACAGAGTGCTCTTTGCAAGATTGATCCCAGGCATTCTAAATGGCTGAGGAGGAGGGACCTGTGGTACCATAGCTCGTCCTCTGACTGCGCTAGAACAAGCCTGTCGTCGAGGTAGTTCAGAACGCCGATTCCCTTCTGCCTGAGAGGGGACAGAGCCACGTCCATGCACTTGGTAAAAGTGCAAGGAGCCAGGGACAGCCCGAATGGAAGGACCGTGTATTGATAGCAACCCCTTCGCAGGCGAATCTCAAGAATCGTCTGTGATGGGGGGCTATCTACATGTGAAAGTACGCGTATTTGTGAGAGGATCTATTTCAGGGTAATCATTCTGAAACCCTGTTTCATAAGGGCGCGGTTCAGATGTCTGAGATCGAGGATGGGGCGGAGACCACCATCCTTTTTGGGTACGACGAAGTAGCAGTTGTAGAAGCCCGACTCGATTTGATCTGGAGAAACCAGTTCTTTGGCTCCTTTTTCCAGTAAATTTCTCACCTCGGTGCGTAGAACGTGTGCATCTGCGTTCTGCACTCGGGTGGGGGTCACCCTGCGAAACTGCGGGGGCCTGTGAACGAACTGGAGTGTACAGTCTCTTGTAACCCTTATCCTTTACGCTGTCGACCGAGGTGAGAGCGGAGGAAGAAAAAGGTCGTAGATGGGCCGAGTAGGGGGCGTGCCATGACCTGGTAAGTTCTTCGTGAACTTCCGGGAAGAATGGTGAAGTTCGCGGACGAGGGGCCTGGGGGCGCCCTGGCAAGAACCACTCATCCAGGCGGCTGCGAGTGGATTCCTCTGGCGAAGACCACTACAAACCCAGCTCCTCCACAGCCTTTGTGAGGCCCCGAAAAAGCTTGGAATCCACCCCAGGCTTGGGCTCGCTGTGCTGTGCAGACGGCAGGGGGGCGGGGTCAAACACTGAGCCCGACAGCTCCTCCGTGTCTGAAGCCGCTAACGACATGCTGTCGTCCTCCTCGAATTCGCTTCCGCCAAATGAGACCATATCACTGGCGGTGGCCAAGGGATGCTGGTCAGGCTGGGAGAAACGGACCGGTGAAATCTCCTTCTGTGGAGAAGGCGAGGCACGCCGTGGGGGCGTGAGCCCGCTCTTCCCCGAGCGCTTAGATACTCTACCCCGTTGCTTCTTTCACACATCTTGTGAGGAGTTTGCCGCCCAGTTTGGTGGGCTTCATCGCTATAGGTCCGTGCAGCTTCGCTTCCATTGGTGCGATGCGGCGAGCATGTGAGAGAGAGCGAACCCGTCTCAAGTACGTCAGACACATCCGGTGTTTTAGAACGCCGGATGGCGACAGGCGCTGCTGGAGACAGCGAAAACACTGAGCAGAGAGGTCCAATCCGCTGGCAAAGCAATCAGTCTCGAGTAGCGAAGGTAGAGTCGTCGCTGAAGGAGAAGAGATCTGAGGACACTGCGGCGATGTGTCTGCTTATGTAGCCATAAGCTCCGCCCAGTTTGGCAGGCTTCATCACCATAGGTCCGTGCAGCTTCGCTTCCATTGGTGTGATGCGGCAAGTGTGTGAGAGAGGGTGAACCCGTCTCACGTACGTCAGACACATCGCAACGCAACGAGCCAACAAGGGAGAGGCGGCTCGGTCCTGTTTAAAAAACGTGAGCCGAGCACGAAGTTAAACACTTCACAATGTTCACACTGTCCCTCGGGCCCGAGAGCAGCGTGCTGAGCCCCAAGCACTCAAAGCAGAAGTCATGGGAGTCGAACTAAGAGAGTAGTCTCTCACATGGAGGGACGCATCTCTTTTACGACTCAGCCATAAAGTTTCATTTAGCTAAACGTTCTCTAAGACACAACTAGCTAGGAGAGAAGACTTCTTCTCTACAACAGAAAGCACAACACACACACAAAGCGGTCCTTGAAGACAAAAGAACCTGAGGATGTGTCCGTTTCACTCGTATTTATAGACCTCAGGTGCGTGACGTCACCCACCAAGGTTATTTAAGCCAATTTTTGGCGTGTTTGGCACACGTGCTTCACAACCGGTCGAACAAAGAATGTTCCCATAGCGTTTTGAAACACAGCATCGAGTGTAGCTTTTGATAGGGAACAGTGCATACATATGGGGCTCCAATACAATGATTTCCATTGCTTATAAACAACTTGGGCTACAGGTTTACAGCGACTTCCTCTCTGAAGATAACCTGCTCCGGAGCAGGTTATGTTCCAGGGTTAGTTCATTTGAAGGCAATGTTACTAAGCTTTAGGGGTTGTCTGCGCATGTGTGCGTTTTTGATGAGCGTCAAGTTGGCGCGGAAGCACAGATTACGTATAATATATTATCACAGCAATATCACAATTACATTTCCAATCTCACCCATCGCAATTCAGCATTCACAGCTAATTTGATTATTAACTTTATTATTTAACCTTTTAAAATGAAATAATCTTTAAATAAAATAATGTAAGCTGTTATTGTTAAACTGTATGTATTTATATTAAGTACTGTATATACAGGTGCTGGTCATATAATTAGAATATCATCAAAAAGTTGATTTACACACAGACTGATATATTTCAAATGTTTATTTCTTTTAATTTGATGATTATAACTGACAACTAATGAAAATCCCAAATTCAGTATCTCAGAAAATTAGAATATTACTTAAGACCAATACAAAGAAAGGATTTTTAGAAATCTTGGCCAACTGAAAAGTATGAACATGAAAAGTATGAGCATGTACAGCACTCAATACTTAGTTGGGGCTCCTTTTGCCTGAATTACTGCAGCAATGCGGCGTGGCATGGAGTCGATCAGTCTGTGGCACTGCTCAGGTGTTATGAGAGGCCAGGTTGCTCTGATAGTGGCCTTCAGCTCTTCTGCATTGTTGGGTCTGGCATATCGCATCTTCCTCTTCACAATACCCCATAGATTTTCTATGAGGTTAAGGTCAGGCGAGTTTACTGGCCAATTAAGAACAGGGATACCATGGTCCTTAAACCAGGTACTGGTAGCTTTGTCACTGTGTGCAGGTGCCAAGTCCTGTTGGGAAATGAAATCTCAAAAAAGTAAAAAAGGAGTGGTTTTACCCAATCTATAATTTGCATAGTGTGATGTCATAGACAAGCATATAGAGGGAAGAATAGTAGGTATGTCCCAAAATATTGGTTACATTTACAGACATTTATTTATACAGATTGTCAATAGGCATTTTATACAAATTTGATACATATACAAAATAAAGCTATAATTATAACAATCTGGTCAAAATTCCAGCAACAAACTAAATAGATAATATCATTAATTCACTTAAACTTTGATGTGCATGCATAATGAAACTACGAATGATTGTATCTGTTTTGTATGTAGATTAATATAATGCCTATATGTTTCTGTACATGTGTTTGTATTTGACTTTTTTCTTTTTCATTATTATTCATTAGGGCTACATCTGTATTCCATCTTTGTTCAACGAGTTTCTTCTTTAATACAATGCAATCGTAAAAAGCACTAAAAATACATTTAAATGAACATTTAGTCATTTAGCAGACGCTTTTATCCAAAGCGACTTTCAAATGAGGTAAAAAATAAACTTGACTCTAAATGAACAAGCCTGTGTCAAGTGTTACACAAACATTATGTTTGCACATTTCAACAAGAATTTAAAGTAAAACGTATGATATGTGTACGAAAATGTATTTCTAAATGTACCATACACTCCAAAACCAGGTATTCTAAGATTACTTTTGGGGTTTTTATAGAATGACCATTTGTTGTTCACACTTTTGCCACAATGAACCCATTCAAGTCATTTTACAGATCTGTACATGATGCTGTATGCCTCACACAACAAGTTTACTGAAAATATTCAAAAGGAAAACACAGTGTAGATGCTTTCATGTGTACCTCTTCATATGGTGGATGAGGTATGATGTATTTGGTTTTCATTTCCATTCTTTAAGCAGTTACGCTCCATAGTCAATGCACATGTCAAACACTAGATGGCAGTACGTGACACATCTTTGCAGGACTGCTGGAACATAAACGCACACATTATTAGATCTTCCCCATTTACACAAACATTATAAAAATACATCGTATTTGTATTTCAGTTTTAGCTCGGCTGTAGAGATGTTTCGTGTTTCCAAAAAGAGAGCTACAAACCCACAAAATTCATTTTCTTATGTACTATTAAAATTACGGAAACAAATTGGATGTAATAGTTCATTAGGTGATCCTTTATTATATACATGGAAACTGGCAAAAAGTAACCCATAAATAAAAAAAAAAAACAATATAGCTATCATTTTCCGCATAGGCCTTTAAATAAACAACATTACATCCTAGATCTGCAAAAGAGGCTAGGAATGACTCTTGCTTTCTCCATGTTTCATGACAGTCTTATATTCAAAATATCTTCTTTTGTGTTCTGCACAAGCAAGAAAGTCATACATGTTCATTGACAAAAAGATGACGATGTTTATTTAAGGTTGAACCAAACCTTTTGATACATGTTTCTTATTTCTCTGTCTACATTATTAGGAATAAAATACTTTATGACCAGACGTCAAGAGTGCATTTAAACAATGTCTGCTTGAGGTTATCAGTTTCATTTCAAGCATCTGCCCGCTAAACGGAGTCAAAAGGATCTTCTGGTTCTCCTTTTCAGGCCGGTAAGCCTGGCAGGATGCAAGTGTGGTCCCCTGATGTAAGACTAATAAACGAGGGAGAGACACCCATCACATGGCCAAGCGTGTGTGACTGCCCTTCAATGTTCAACCTCTGTAACTCACTCAAACTACTGCACATGCCAGTGGTGAAAGAAGGGTTTTCCTTGAGGAAAGATGGCAGAGGAGTTTGTGGAAAGCCTCAGCTCACACTGGCTCACTGTGTGCAATTTATGCTAATGTGTGGTTTTTTAATTTATGCATCTGGACGCTGGAAGTGTTAGTTACCGAGCGTCTGCAGGGCTGTGTTACGTGGCATATATAGCATGCTACACACAGACGTGAGGAATGTGAATTACACGTAAAGCCCTATTTGCATGGGATTACTATTATCTGGGGACCTCGCGCGGTTTAGAAATGACCTCCCCACATCTGTATTTCATGTGGCCATTCACACGGGATAAGTGAAGCCTGGGATTTGACTCAAATTTACGGACTTATTTCCTGGATATGATGGCAAGGTTTGCATATAGTTTGTATATAGTTGTATGGTGTATAATGATATTTACATTTAGTCATTTAGCAGACGCTTTTATCCAAAGTGACTTAAAGATGAGGGAAACAATGGAAGCAATTGGAACAACATAAGGACAACAAAAAGCATAAGTGCAATTAAAGAAAATTGGTCTCACATAGACTACCACAGTGTACAGAGCGAAAAACATTTTTATGATATATGACCGTCAGTGGTGTAGTCTATTTTTTGTAGTGGGTATACTCTGATTCTTCCCTCGGATCCTCATACTGACCTGTCCCAGAGAGACACCCCATGAGCACCTCCATACTTACTGTCATATAACTTCACACCGTTATATGTAAATAATAACTTTATTAAAACACAGCCCGAGTTAGGCTCACATGTCACATACACTCGGCTAACGGCACACATCCCACACCACTTCCGTATGTGACGTAACACCCCCTTACGCCAAGCAGTATGGGTAATGTAGTGAACTCCACATCATCACATCTCCCCCTTTTACAGGTAACACAGTTAACCCATAATAATAACATAACCAATGTAATATTAAACACTGTTAACCCCTCTAGTAGTTTCTTGCATATACACTGTACCGACAGCAATATATACTTCAATCAGAATAACATTTCCAACTAAATACAATTAAGCTCTACCTTAATATCACCTGCAAAACACAACATTTATGAAAATACTGTTTTCTGAACAACAACCATTTCACCAATTTTCTCCAGGTATCATACCAATAACATTTAAGCATTTCAGTAAATAACACTTTAGTAAATGACATCTAAGTATGACTTTACTTTCCTCATTCCTTTTCTTTCTCTCTTAGGAAAGTGACCCACTCTTAGTCTCTATACCGAACTGGAATTTTAATTACTCTGCCACTAGAGGTTGTCCTAGCAACAGGAACAGAGTCCAATGTAACTTGCTCTGAGTGTCTGACAGGTTCTGAACTTTCCTGATCATGCCTTGGTTCTTGCCTTGGTTGTGACAGTTGCAAATAACTGTTCATGTCAATTCTTACAGAATCAGTCTCTGAAGATACCACTCTCTGTAAGTGACGTCTGTTTCTTCTGAGAACAGCTCCATTCCCGGTCTGTACAAAATATGAACGTGGCTCTTTAGCAGTCCTCACAACTGTACCAGATGTGCACCACGTTTTCTCTCCATCCAATTTTAGGCGAACTTTATCTCCAGGTTGTAAAGGAGTAAGTGTAGAAACAGAATGTCTTTTGTCATAGAAACGCTTGTAACCCTCTTTCGCACGTTTGTCTTTTTCAGCCACTTGTTTTCTGCTGATGTGATGTTGTTGCAAAGTTTTCTTCAGAACAGGCAATGTAGTACGAATCTGCCGTCCCAGCATTAGCTGTGCAGGGCTTACTCCCGTAGCTGCAAGTGGAGTAGCTCTGTAACTCAAAAGAGCCAAGTGAGGATCTGGCTGACGCAGAATGTGTTTCGCTGTGCCCACGGCTCTCTCAACAGCACCATTCGATTGTGGGTAGTGAGGGCTGCTGGTCACATGATAAACACCCCAAGTTTTACAAAAATCTGTGAAGTCCAGACTACTGAACTGGGTAGCATTATCTGAATGCAATTCTCTCGGAATTCCCCATCTCACAAACATTCCTTTTAGCGCAGAGATTACGCTGCGACTACTAGTGATATGTAAACGAGCAATTTCAATGTCTCTAGAATACAAATCCACTACTACTAGATAGTTTTTACCTCCATTCTCGCACAGGTCCGCCCCGACGGTTTGCCATGGACCAGGGGGAAGAGAAGTTGTGATAAGAGGTTCCTTTCTTTGTGTGGGCTTATGCACTTGACAAAAAACACACTGTGAAACTTTGGCATTAAGGTCTGCTGCAATTCCAGGCCACCACACTGACATTTTAGCACGTTCCCTGCATTTGTTTAGTCCTTGGTGCCCATCATGCAATTTGTCAAGAATTCCTTGTCGTAGTGCTGTTGGAATTACAATTCTGTCACCTCTTAGAAGCAATCCCTCAGCCCATGAGAGTGACGCTCGTTCTGTATAATAATCCTTACATTCCTGTGACATGTGATGCGGCCAGACTCCTTTTATGAACTGCTTCACTTTCTGTATCACAGGATCTGCTAAAGTGAACTCACGAATTTCGTTTAGCTTAGGTTCAGACACTGGTCTTGTTCTTATCACTGCTTCTACATAAGCTTGTACTGCCTCTTCTGTGTTAGAGAATTGTAATCCTTCCAGTGGATTACGGGACAGTGTATCTGCCACTACCAGCGATTTTCCCGGCACATATACAGCTTTAATGTTGAACCGCATCAAACGCATCAGTAGACGTTGACAACGCACAGGAGTTTTGTCCAAATCATAAGTGTTAATCAGAGGTACCAACGGTTTGTGGTCTGTTTGCAGTGTAAACTCACCAAGACCCAGCAGATAACAGGCAAGTCTCTCGCATGCCCAAACTGCAGCCAGACATTCCTTCTCGATCTGGGAATATTTCAACTCAGCTGATGACAGTGTTCTAGAACAAAAAGCAACAGGAAGTGTCGTGTTACCGTGGTGCTGTAGCAAAGTAGCGCCTAGCCCAAAGCTGCTCGCGTCCGCAGATACAATGGTAGGTTTTCCAATGTTGTAGAAGGCTAAAACTGGAGCTGACGAAAGCATAGCCTTTACGTCGTCGAAAGCTTGTTGTTGTAGCGCATCCCACACCCACGCTGACTCTTTCTTTAACAGTTCATTTAGTGGGTGCAATGTTGTAGACATTTTAGGCACAAACTTTCTGAGATAATTCACCATTCCCAGCACTTGTCTAAGCTGTGAGACATCTTTGGGACATGGTAGATCTGTGATCGCTTTCACTTTGTCAGGGTCAGGTTTAACCCCATCACTGCTGATGATATGTCCAAAGAAGCGAAGTTCCTTCTTTCCGAAATGACATTTGTCTTTGTTTAGTTTTAGACCTGACTTTTTTATCGTCTGCATTACTTTCTCCAGATTCTTATCATGACTCTCTTTGTCTTTACCGCATACCAAGATGTCATCCATAACTACAACACAGCCCTCGTGTCCATCCAGTAGCTTTGTCATCTCTCTCTGGAAGATCTCAGGTGCTGATGTGATCCCAAAAGGAAGCCTCTGGAAGCAAAATCTGCCTTTCGGAGTGATGAAAGTTGTGAACATTGAACTTTTTGAGTCCAGCGGAATTTGCCAGAAACCTGATGATGCGTCGAGAGTTGAAAACACTGTGGCTCCTGCCAGTTTCGTAGAAATGTCCTCCAAAGTCGGCAGCATGAATTTTTCTCTTTTTACCGCTTTGTTGAGATGTTTAAGATCTACACAAATTCGTACTTTTCCGTTTTTCTTTACTACAGGGACCATCGGAGCACACCAATCAGTGGGCTGTGTCACCTCTCGTATAATCTGCATTGTTTGCATCCGCTGTAGTTCCTCGTCAACTTTCTTCATCTATGGAAAAGGTACCCTGCGGGGAGTTGTCAGAATGTATGGCTGTGCGTCCAGTTTCAGCTCAATCTTTACTGGCACGCATCTCAGACAGCCAATTTCCCCAAACACATCCTCTTGAATGTAATCCGCTCTGGCCACCAGTCCCATGGCACAAGCTGCACTTCTACTTAATAGATTGTTAGCATAACGTCCATCCACAACGTAAATCCAGAATTGATGACACGCAGTTTTTCTCGCAGTCTCTGCATAGAATTTTCCCAGCGTTTTGACATAACCACCCGGACTGTTTAGCTTTATACAAGTCTTCATCAGCGACGGCTGTTGTGGGAGACTCTCATATGTGTCATTGGACATGATCGTAATATCCGCTCCTGTGTCTATTTTAAAAGTCACTGCTTTTCCACATACAGGAAGACTCACTAACCAGTCTGATTCTGATGCTCTTTTCTCGATACTGTCCAAAAAGTATGTCTCATTTTCTTCCTCTGCTCCTTTTTTAACATCCACTGCTCTAACAGCTTTGCTAAAACACGCTGTAGCAAAATGTCCTAGTTTGTTGCATTTGCGACACTGTTTATTGTAAGCGGGACATTCACGTGGTCTATGACGCTTATTACAACGTGAACACATCTTTTCTTCTTTGTCTCTCTGTCCTTGCTGTGTCTTTGTGTTTCTTTTCTTACCGGTATTGTAGTTTTTTGTTGTGTGCGACCTCTGGTACAACTCCGCCACTTCTGCGGACGTCGTTTCTTCAGAATTTTGAGTTTTAACAAGTTCCGTTTGTCTTGCTATCTGCACTGCCTTTCCCAGGGTCAGATCACTTTCCATCTGTAGTCTTTGTGACACTCCACTATCATTTATTCCGATCACCAATCTGTCTCGGATCTGTTCATCCTTCTGTGTTCCAAACTCTCAATTTTCTGACAATTCGTACAAACCTCTCACGAAAGCTTCAACCTTTTCACCCATCTGTTGTGAACGTTGATGAAAACATGCACGCTCATGTATGACATTCCTTCGTGGCACAAAATGTCCATTAAACTTTTCCACTACCTCTTCGTATCTTCCCGAGTCCTCCGGATTCCCGAAACGAAATGATGCGAATTTAGTCTCTGCCTCTTTCCCCATAGCATACATCAGTGAATTTACTTGGACCTCTTCGTCCTCTTTATCCAGCTTTGTAGCAATCCTAAATCGCTTGAAACGCTGTATCCACGTGGGCCATGTGGCGGGCTGACTAAAGTCAAACTTCTCCGGAGCTTGAAACATCGACATCTTCTGGTACTTGAGTTAGCGAGTACGACGCACTTCTGACACCATGTCATATAACTTCACACCGTTATATGTAATTAAAACACAGCCCGAGTTAGGCTCACATGTCACATACACTCGGCTAACGGCACACATCCCACACCACTTCCGTATGTGACGTAACACCCCCTTACGCCAAGCAGTATGGGTAATGTAGTGAATTCCACATCATCACACTTACTAATGCATACAGTCTACAGCAGTGGTCACCAACCCTGCTCCTGGAGATCGACCTTCCTGAAGATTTCAGCTCTAACCCCAATCAAACACACCTGAACTATCTAATTAAGGTGTTCAGGTTTGCCTGAAAATGACAGACAGGTGTGCTGAAGCAGGGTTGGAGCTGCAGTCTGCAGGACGGTCGATCTCCAGGAACAGGGTTGGTGACCACTGGTCTACAGTCTAGAAACACAAAATGTGTAATCAATTTGTCAGTTTATTATAAGCAACCAGACTTATCAGCTCAAGCTTAGTAGCAGTATCCATATGAGTATTAACAATGAACAATAAATGTATAAACCTTTGTACAGTTCTATCAAACCTCAGCAACCCCCGTCTTTGGGGTGGGGTAGGACGAAATGAGAAATAAAAATTATGCATTCAAATTATAATACAAACGTAATAAAAGTTATGTTTTTTTACAAGCTGACACATGAATCTAAATCCTTTTCTGTGACATTACACAACAAAATTATATACAGATTTGACTTTGTATACCCATAAAAATAAAACAAATGTTGCTGGCCCCAGGTGGAGTCATAAGTCACCATGGGATGGGGGAGGTGGCTAGCCAGGTAGGTTACAAAGCTTTCCAAATATGTTCGTACTCAGGCATCTGAGGTGTGCATTGCCTCCTTGCTTGTGTGGCAGAATGATGGCTTCTCAACCATGTTGTAACATACTTCCTTAGCTCAAAAAGTCTTACAGGGGCCATTGATGCTGATCATCATCAAATTACTTACGTTGGACAACAACAGTGTAGATCTTTTATCTGTGCATATATTGTTCATGGGACTGAAGCCCCTTTCACACTCTGCACTCCTGCAAGGGATGGTCTGGATGCATTGTATAAGTGGTTTTAGGCTTTCAGGCTCACTGTCTGGGTGTTCAAGGAAATCTCTCATACCATTAATTGCTTGCTCTTCACAAAGATTGAACCTCCTGCACAGTCTTTTCACTTGTGCCTTACCATGCCGTATGCCAGGTGTTGATGGCCAGTTGTGTATCCAGAACGCTGAGATCATGAAGCATTTCACCTTCAAATGAGAGGCGCTTTTCCATGTTCTTGATCAGACTTTGTAGGAACTGCTTTGCATTGATTGGTGTGAGCTTTGAATTTGACTAGGGGAACTGATCCAAAATTTCCCAAAGCCAGTGCCTCTTCTAATTTCTGTCCTGGAGTGTCTTTGAATGATGCCAGCACCCTGATAGTGTGCTTTAGAAGCTGATCTGCTCTCAAGAGTGAGATTGAATGGGACCGGAGTTGCCGCAGGTTTGCAAGTTCAGACAATGCATCGTACTAGGGCTGCAACGATTAGTCGACATTATCGATAACGTCGACAATAAAAAAATTGTCGACAAATAATTGTAACGGTACGTTACCAAGGAATGCAGACGAGAGTAGATCCACATGCAAAACACTTTTAATTCGTAGAGTTTGTGTAAGACAGACGAAGAAACATAACAGATGGCATTACATTAACATTACAATTGAGACTAGACAATGAAGGGGAGCACAGAGTGTGAATATATACAAGTCCATGATGAGGCAGATGACGGGCAGGTGTGATGATTACAGACACGAAACAGGTGAGGGAGTGTGGAGGATCGTGGGGAATGAAGTCTGAGCGTGAAAACACGAGGCGAAACAGAGGGAACCGTGACAGAACTCCCCCCTCCCAGAAGGCACGTCCTCGCGTCTATGATGTAACAACTTCAGGAGGGGGGGTGGGCATCCTGGAGGCTGACTGGGGAACATGGACAAACTGGACAAGACGGAAGCCTCCAGGGCGCTACTCCCGTCACCGGGGATTAGAGAGGCCATGAGTGTGTCGACCGCTCGGGAGGCCTGGTGGCCGTCATGGCCGTGACGCTGGGGCGAGGAGACGAGGAGCTTGGGTCGGTCGTCATGGCCGTAATGTTGGAGCTGGGAGACGAAGAACTGGGAACGGCCGTCGTGGCCGTGACGTTGGAGCTGGGAGACGAAGAACTGGGAACGATCGCCGCGGCCGTGGCAAGGAGACTGGAGAGGCTTAACACGACCGCGATGTACCAAGGGCGCTTGTGGTAGCCGGTCCTCTTGGCCGTGTTGGGGAAAGCCAGGACGGCCACTTCGTCCCAACCCTGCCCCCCCCAAACTTTACTTGGGGAAAGTCCAGGGATGTGGTAGCCGCCCAGGCGCAAGCCAGCGCCAAGGCCATGACAGCCACCGCAGTAGAGTCTGGGGCCGCCATACATGAGGAGCCAGGGGAAACCACACAGGCGGGGTCCTCGAGGAGCTCTGGAGCGTAATCCAGGGGGAACTCTGAGATTTTTGCATTTTACGCCTATTTCGCCTAGCATATAAACACATGAACCCACCTTCAGTCGGTTAATTGAATGGCACATGTGTAATGTAATGTGAAAGGAGTGCATCCTTACTGTGAATTTAAAATGCATCCAGAGTCACAGAGCGAGCGTTTTGCAGTGAGTTAGGAGGACATACACTGCAAACTCTTTCTTGACCCCCCCAAAAACATGTTCTCTTAGAAGCTGAAGTGTCTCGTTTAAAATGCTCCATCTGTACCTGCATAAGAGGATTAAACATCCCGGCTGAATAAACTATAAAACCCTGCCCAAAATACCATAGAAAAAGTCATGGATTATGGTAATTGAATTGGTTTTAATGGAAACTATAATATTATGGTCTAATGTTTATTGGTACGTGATGAATTCTATTGGTCGGAATAATGCCCAAATCAAACTACAAAACAGAGTTTTGTAATCATTTTAATGAAAAATGTTTATGGTTTATAATATTATTTCAATGGAAACCATTCGAATTTCTTTGATGGGTTCTATTGGATTTCTATTGTTTTTTCCAGCTGGGGTAGCCTATATTTATCTCAAATAAATCATGTAATTGATCAGTCTTTAGAATCATTAGTTATTATTAGAACATCATTATTTTAAAATCTACATTATATGGAGTTGTATACAAATACTTTTTATCATTTTAACGTTTAATGGTATGGTGTTGTACTGACTTGGTTCCCTGTATAGTTTTTACATCATTAGTTGCGTTTTTCCTTAAGAAAAAACTTTTTTTACATTTACATTTATGCATTTAGTAGACACTTGTATCCAAAGCGACTTACAGTGCATTCAAGCTATACATTTTTAATCAGTATGTACTCTAAGAACCTACTTTATATATCCAAATAAATTGATATTGATTCAAACTGAATTTTGGAAAAAAAATTGCAAGCTTAGAAATCAAACTGTGAAATGTGTCAATGCCCTGCCTTATTTAAAACACAGTAGCAGCAGTTTGACTATTGATGACTATTGACGGAAGACAGAAACCTGAAGGAAATTTCGAAGCTGGCTCGAAGTTCACTCAGCTATTTTCAAAAGCCAAAATAATGTCCTTGTTTTATTTATAGTTTAAATAGGTCAAACTAAATATTTTAATGAATTGCAAAAACTGAATAATCGATCAAAACCTACTGATTAATCTGCAAAATAATCGATGATTAGTTGAATAATTGTTGGATTAATCAATTATCAAAATAATCTTTTGTTGCAGCCCTACATTGTACATAAATCCAAGGTCACACAGGCTTTGCATACGGCATGCCAGACCTCTATAAGTTTGTCTTTCTTTGCCGTTTCTTGTTTGTGTCTGTTAAGTGCTTCATACGACCTCCACACAGCCTTTACCGAATGGAAGCTTCTTGCCACCCATCGTGTATTTAAAACTCTCCCAATTTTCAGGACTTGTGAGCCCACTTCCTGTGCTGCTTCCAAAACCTCTCGTGAATTTTTACTGGACTGGCTGTAGAGATTGTGGATCTTCTCCAAGAATGCTTTGAAGTGGTTGACTGCCTGAACCACATTCACAGCATCAACTACAGCCAGTTCCAAACGGTGATTCATGCAATGCCATGTGAAGAAGTTAGGGTACCTTGCAGTCAGTCTCGTTGCCACACCAGAGTTCTTGCCTAACATGACACTGGCTCCATCAGAAACAAATGAGATCCAGTTCTTTTGAAGCCACTCTGCACTGAAGCCTGCAGTGTCCATACAGTTAAGTAAAGCTTCTTCAATATCTGCTGCTCTATGGCTCTCAAGCTCAACCAGCTACAGGAACACAAATTCAGGAGTAGCTCCATCTACTGATGCTTTCACATTTACAATCATGGCAGATTTGTGGCTGAGAGATGTAGCCTCGTCAATGAGAACTGACAACTTGCTTGAAGATGAGACCACAATCTCTTTTGCAATGTGTTCCACATTTTTTGTGGAACTGTACCTTGAGTGCAGACTAGTGCCCATGTTGACTCAGCTTGTCTACTCTGTGCGCATTCAAGTTTAAGTCCCCACAGGGATAGAAAAAACTGGTACAGATGTACACACATAGAGTATCTAAAATCCACAACACCAACGTTAGTAAGGTTAGCAACTTCTAAATAATATTTATTTCTATGATAATGCATGCTACGTAAGTTATTTACCTGGCAAAATTATGATAGCATCGGGCTCTGTATCGCACGGGACAACATGAGCGTCATTTGGCTCATGTTCTATAACTTGTTGCGAGTCATCTGACACAGTGGCAGTAGCTTCAGGGGCTGCCTCACGAAAACACTGAAATATTGTAATTTGGTTTTGCTTTTGTTTCATCGTTTCATCTTTTTAGCTGTTTACATTTCAAACCCGCTTAGTTTATTTCAAACTTGCGCCGAAAATGACCGCCAAACAACTGCACGTCTGTCATGGTTCTGCTTCTTTTAGTCTTGGATTTCCTGGACCTGAGGCAGAGCCATGACAAAGTCTTTGGTTATGTGTGGAGAGAAACATATTATTGTCCTTTTGACAATAATATGCATTCTCTCCAGTGTCTTGTCATTGGCCCCGCCCCTCTCATTTCTTGTATTGCTTTCCTGCCGTGTCTAATGTGTTTCATTATTCCCACCTGCCCTCGCTCGTTATCCTTCGTTTGTCTTACCTATTTAATGCCCTCATGTTTCATTGTCCTGTGTTCGGTCATTGTATGTGCCTTGTGCTGCGTTCAGTGTCCTGATGGTCCCTGTATTGCCTGAGCCTATTGTTGCTGTTTTCTCCTGTTATACCTGCGATTGGGTTCTTTCCTGCTTTTCGTGACAACGTCAGATCCAGGTCAGGCCACGGAAGTCCCAAAGGACCTAAAGTCCTCCAGTCGCAACACAGACGGAATTAATTATTAATGAAAGACTAGACGTTTGAAAGTTTTGTAATGCAACGAGGTTGATACGTTGATTTTTTTACATTTCCTAGTGGGTATACGGCGTACACCTGTGTATCATGTAGACTACACCACTGAAGACCGTACCTGTCAGCATTTGAGACCCACGATCACGAACCGGACAGAAGATCACCTTACGCAATTTCAGTCCTTGACGTTCATTGTGGTCTCAGAATTCTGTCCAGTTGATAATACCTAGAATTTTAAAATCAAGCGCGGTAGGCAGATGATTTTCCTACCTAGCGCCTAAACTTTGGAACAGTCTTCCTTCTAATGTACGAGAGGCAGACATCACTCTATCAGTTTAAATATAGATAAAAACTCTCATCTGTATAACATCCCTTACACATGATTCCACTCTTCACACTAGGTTCTGCATTAGTTGGATCAACCAGAACCGGGAACACTTTCCATAACAAAAACGGATGTAGGCCAACTTGTTACATTAAATGGTATAGAATGGTATTCTACTCTCAGTATGTGTGTCTTTTTTTAAACCTTAATGACTTTCCTTCATCCGCAGAACACAAAAAAGATGTATTTTGAAGAAAGTTGGTAACCGAACAGCACTGGACCCCATTCACTTCTATTGTATGACACAAAACCAATGCAAGTGAATGGGGTCCAGTTAACAACATTCTTCAAAATATCTTCTTTTGTGTTCTGCTGAAGAAAGAAAGTCATACAGGTTTGACATGACAAGAGAGTGACTAAATGATGACAGAATTTTCATTTTTGGGTGAACTGTGCACTTTAGACCCTATGATATATTTATGTTCTTTCACATTCTCAAACCCCTCATCAAAAATGTCCCAGGTGGTTGCGGGATCATTTGTCATGTAATTTGATATTTATGCTCTTATCAGCCTAAATCTTATGTAATATTATAAATGTTCCTTACGCTCAATGAATCAAAACATTTGTTTTTGCTAAATGACTAATTTCTATATAATTTCCATTTCTACCTGAAAGTCGACCACACTGATGGAGAAGAGAGAAAAAAACCCACAGATGTTTCCACTCCAGTGGTTTCTCTTACCGCCCGTCTGGATTTCAGCAATATGTTTCTCATTGTCTGTCCCTGTGACTCTCAGTGGCTCTGTTGTTTTCTAATACTGTTCCTCGTAGCAGCAAAACCACCAAAATAAACTCTCATGCCTTTAGACAGGAGACTTCAGACTGGAAAAACTAAGTTTTTATTGAGACTTGAACTTTTCCAGGATTGCAGTGTTAAAGAAATATAAAGACTATGGCACAATGCTAACAGCAACAGTATGCTAACTCATTGCATTTGAACAACTATAGAAAATATTTTATAATCAAATCACTTTGAAATAAATATATATTTATATTGGTAAGAAGCACGTATATTTCAGGGGTTGTATGCTTAGTTTTTAGGTCTACAGCACTAATGTTCCAGACACTTGTGAAAAACAAAAAGTCAAGATGCTTTTGCGAAGATAATGCCACAAGTAGACTCTTTTTACCTAAACCAAAATGAACATTTGATCATGTGCCTGTGCCTTTAAGGTGCTTTATTTGCCCGGTGGCATATATACAGGACGCTTCCTGCAGGCATCACAGATATGTTTTTCTCTTTATATAGGGGAGAGTGGGGTAAGATGAGCCAGTGGGTAAGTTGATGAAGCACCCGTGTCCTGCCTGCGTGTGTTCTGTTGTGTGTCGAGCTCGTGCCGCCTCTGTTTTGACAGCTCGCCATGTGCTCGGTGTCTGCGTCACTCATGCCGCCCCGTGTCTCCCTTTTGGTATCCTCCACTCACCGTCTTCGCACTCTTTCACCTGTAGAGTCTTCCCGTTGATTAGCGCCCGTAATATCTATTATCTCTCCCGCCTGTTGTCACTCATCCTTAGGTAGCTTTCCTATTTATTTCCCTTTGTTCTCCTGTCCTGTGTCAGACCGTGCTTGTTTCTTCGCCAGCTCTGACTGCCCAGTGCTAGCGCGTCTAGTACTGTAGAAGCCTTGTTTCCTAGTCCTAGTCCTGTCTAGCTATTAAGAGTTTTTGCTCCTCAAAGCCTGTTTGTTTTTTGCTTCTCGTTTTGCCCCTGTTTGTGTTATTCTGCTCTCTGCCCCGCGGCAGTCATTGGCCGCCCGTACCTCGATTCTCACGGCGTCTGAGCTCTCGCCATCTCGCCCGTTCGGCAGCTTCGCCCTGACGGGTGCAACTTCTCTCTACTGGAATCTGACGGGTCGATTAATTCCAGAGGACTATTTTGCTGCCATTGGTGCCTTGAACTATTTGCTTTGCTCTTGCCTCACTGTAACCAATAAAAGCTTTGTTACCCCCGCATTTGAGTCTGCCCGTCTGTGTGCGTCATGACACTGTATCTCAGCGACTTAACATTTTTGTTGTCATTTGACCACACATTTTGGAATCACTCATGATTTCTGCCAGAATGTGAAAATGTGAAGCACATGGGAGAATTGGACAACATAAATTGACTTGAAAAGCTGTTTTTGGCTTGTCAAAGTAAAATTTTGGCATATCAGCTGTAGTGGCTTGTACATCAAAGCAAATGTATCCAGGTCTAAAAACATTTATGATTTACCAACATATAAAACCATGCAAATAATTTGGCTAAATAGTAGCTAGAAGCTAGTTTTTTTCCAAAGTGGCAGCTGTGGGGCAAAGTGAGCCACATGCTGTGAGTAAACTTGAGCCAGTGTCGACACTTAAGTTAATTTCAAAATTTTAAACCTGTATAATTTATGTTTGGCGTTAAAAAGCACTGTATAATGCCAAGAATCTACAAAAACAGACATGGTGAGAGCAGAAATTCATTTATTTTTAATCAACAAACTTTCTGTTTAGTCTGTTTTTCGAAGGTTGCAACTTTGCTTGTTTGAAACTTTTAAGTTATTTCAGAAATGCAAACCGAAAGATATTGCAAATTAAAGATATTGCAAATGTTTTGTTTAAGTTAGCTTAAAAACATAACTATTAGTAGTTGTAAGGGAAAATAATGATTGAATTACTTTTTTAGAAGGAGAATCTTTAAAAACACGGTCTTTATTCAAATTCAGTTGCATGCTCAGTATATCTCTATATGGTTCAACTTACCCCCTTACGCGGATCAACTTTCCCCTATCATGGGGCAAACTGAGCCACAGGAGCCCTTTTTTAAAAGAAGCCATATTTTTAAAACCATATGTCATACGTGTGTTCTCATAACTTAGATTGATAGGAAACATCCTGAAATTAGATTCAATAATTGTAATAATTGTCTTTCATCTTGAGGACCACATATGTAAACAATGGCTTATCTTACCCCACCCTCCGCAGACCTAAACAGACGTATTAATTATGGCTGTATGATGATCTTTATCAGATCGACGAGACTCTTCAGTCAATTGGCCTGATCATCATTCGCACAGACTTCATTGAGTAAAAACCACCCCCATAATCCGCCCAAAATATGCCGTCCTGAAACTTGCTGCGATAAACTCCTCCCGAGTACCACACGCCATTCAGATTGCTTTGACCGCAGGCGTTGTACCACCAGCCACCCTTGTGGAAATGAGCGCAGTTACCTGAAAGAGACAATAACATACATTAAGCTCAGGCCCTGAAAGTTCATGTGAACATGAGTAGGATTCTCAATCTGCCCACACTTATGTTAGCGAAGCACAGCTGGTGATACGTACTGCAGGGCACACTAAAATTTCATGACACCAGGGTGCTTCGCTTGCTGCTCTGCACTAATGCGCCCTGAGTGTGCATTACTGTGTAGATGTTATGATAAGGCAATGTTTCCCAAACGTTTTTTGCTGGGCCCCCATCTGTAGAGACGTGTGTTTTCAAGCCCCACCAGATCCCCGCCACCTACATACACCCACATAAAGAGACTCTTATGAAACATCATTTACCTGCAAACTCATGGAATATTTATTGAATTCTATTGGTTTGATCTCATATAATATGATTTCATTTGTACATGCAGAGGAAGTACAAGTGCATAGGTTTTTGAAATGCTCGACTTTATTTTGCCAAGTGGTTGATGTCCTCAGAGTCAGGACAACATATTTTGTTGACCTAAGGACAACATTTTTATAAATAAAACCTAAACCCACACCAAAGCCCAACCCTAACCATAACTTACCCCTAAAATCAGAGGGAAATGATGAGTGAAAAACAATGGTCTAGAAGCACCTAATCCTGGCTGTAAGATTAAATTTAAAATAAACTGCAATCTTATTTCTGAAATCTGATTGGTTGATTTAAATGTTGTCCCAGGGTCAACATGATGTTGCCCTAAGGACAACAACCCCTTGGCAAAATCACGAGAGCCTTTTGAAATTGTATAATGTTGCTGTCTGGGTATAAATAAAAGTCTACAAAGTTACAACGCTCAAAGTGTGCTGCAAATGGAGATATTATCTTTAACAGAAATCACGTTTTAAGGACTACAGCAAACGGCAGAAACGAACTACAGCTTTCGTTTTCCGGTAATCCATACGTAACAATGTCCAGGAATTTGAATAACCTCCGCCCCAGGGAACACGCAAGTGTATTCTGGTCCATCTGCTTGTTTTATTATCCATCTTAGGTCTGAACTAGGGCAGAACTTACGCTATTGTTATTTTGTAACGCGCAACCGTTCTGTGTTTCATTCCTTGCCATAGTAGGAGAAACACAGGACATCGCCATAGTAGGAAAAAAACCCTCTAATAAGGATTGACGTGTACACATGCACACTTCTGATTGATTTGTGTGTTGAACTGAAGAGATGAAATTGAGGCCATTGTTATGTTTATACTAGTCTCAGACTCAGACGTCACGCCCACGGACCGTTGGCTAAACGTCTGATGCATAAGACACACATTTCTGGAAACACTTCAGCAAGTTCGAAGTCGTCATATGATTGGCGTTCTTTAACGGTCCGCCTGGAAACAACACGAAGCCATCTGATCTAAGAATTAAGCTGTCGTGTTTACAACGGTTGCAATAAGAATTCATCACGTTGTCTAACGCTTAATTCTTAGTATGCGAGGTTCACGGCATAAACTTAGGGCGTGTTCATACTTGTAGTTCAGTTCGTTTGGTTCTTTTGGTCTGGACCAGAAAATATAAAAATAAATTTAGTCCTGGTTCGCTTAGCGTTCACACTGGCATTTTAAATATTTCGAACCTATCAGCTTACGTGTAAAGTCGCAACGTGATTGGACAGCTTTTATGATTTATATTTTAAAAAGGAACTTACCGGATATCCAAAACAATGCTGTGTTATACATGCTCAGTGTATGACTGCGCATATGAGGGTATAAGCGGTCTCAGGCCGCTTGTTTGGTGCGCACCAGGGTTGGGGGGGCAGCTTTCACACTTACACAAATAAACCGCACTAACAGAGCAATCGCACCAGAGTTCGTTCCAATCGAACCAAAACATGGCATATGTGAACATACCCTTATGACACGTTCGTGAATTTACACCGGTCTGTTACTGCGGGGACATTTCCACGCCTCTAATCACAACACACTGGGCCAGCTAACCAATCTGAGTCCATTACGTATTTTGGAGGGAGGGGCTTCATTGAACAAGGAACAAAACAACCCGTTTCAGGAGGAGGGACCCAGTGGTGAACAATAAAGGTAAAATATGTGAAAAAATATTGCTTTTAAAAATCGATTAATTGATACATGTTATATTATACCCCAAAAACACAACCAAGATGACAAAAACAGCCAACATAGGAGCCGTTGTCATGGCTCTGCTTCCTTAGTCATGTTTTTCTTGGTCCTTAGTCATGGTTTTTCAAGTGTGCACAAAACTACTGAAAAACCCCGATCCTAACCTTGTTCGAAGCCCACTAATAAGTAACCCAAAATGGTATGATTGGACACCTGAGAAAGCGTCTCTGTCGTGGTCCAGCGTGGTGAACTGTTTGCCGTTGTGACTGGTTAAGGAGTCTCCAGCATTGCCCTGGTAGGTACCCAGACGAAGGCGGTAGGATTGGCTCTCTGGCTCCAGGTGAAAGCTGCTATACGCCGCATAAACCTTCTTATTCATCCAGTCCTCCAGTTCCAGCAGTAACTTGTAGTCTTCCTGTCTACCCAGATTGTAAATGCTTTCCAGACCCAGCCAGTGTTCACCTTCCACATTACCAAAGCCATTCTGGAGTGGAAAACAGCAGAGATACGGTACGTCTGAAACCCTTCACAGATTGATTAACCAAAATCACTGCTTCAAGCATGGCTACCTTATAGCTATCCCAGTTTCTGAAGAAATTGACCGATCCATCTTTCCTCCTCTGGATTACAGTCCAGCCTCCTCTGTCCACATCATGCTCACACCAGGCCTGTACGGGTGTCTCGCTTCCATCAGGCTTCAGAAGATAAATGCCGCTCGTGGCATGTCCTGCCAGCATCGCCTGCAAACAGTCCCGAAAGGGACCTCAGAAAACACAGAGGCGTTGACAAATGACAGGTGCATCTAGTGAAGAAACAGGAGACTAGCACCTTATTTCGACACTCCACTATAGACATTGTACTACATTCTTCCATAACTAAAGCCAACTATAATCATAACCGGATTGTCCCCAGTGGTTAGTTTGAAATTGGCTTGGACCCCTGTTTTATTCATCTTCTCACAGATGGTAATGTTTTGAAGTATACCCATGCCTGACAAGGCCTCTACTCCTCTAACCTAACAGTCTAAAGTTTCACATGTAGCTGCAAAATTACTTCTAATTAGCAGAATATCTGAAGTAGACTGTTGTGCAATATAAAGCTACACTAGTTCTTTACATTTGTGTAATTGAAAGGTATAAGCAAGGTGGCATGCTTTGTGCCTGACAGGCAGGCAGGTTCAGTCAGCAGATTGTTACCCTCCAAGGTGAAGTTGCCCTGTGGCGGACGCTGCGGCTCTACGGCGCTTTCTGTAGGTGCTGTCCTGGAACTTCTGTCTCCTGAAAAGGCCCAACTGTGAGCCCTCTGAATCTCATTGGAAAAACGAGGCACATACACGGGGATATTCTCCGGCACTACCTGTACAAGAGGTGGAGGCAGTGGCTCTTTTCTGTGATTTCCATAAACCTGCAGGCATCTCTCCTCCAAAGCCCCGATCAGCACTGACTGGTTGTTGACCAGAGCAGCCAGCGCAGAGAAGCGTGCTTCCAGCTGTCTGTAGTGGGCAGAAAGTCGCAAAGCTTCGGCCGTGGCGTTGAGGATTCGGCCCTCCAGCATCGCAATCTCTAATGAATTATCACGCTTGCGAATGATTTCATGCAATAACTGCATGTACAGTTGGGTAACGCGGGAGTTCATGTTGCGTGACTCTTTGCGCAGAAGTTTCATTTCATTGACCATGTTTCCGTCCACGTCCACAACTAACCGGAGCGTGTCTATTTCACGCCTCTGCTTGGTCAGGAGCTCCCGGACGTCAGCGATGTCCATCTGCGTAACACGCTCTTTGTCTGGGAGAGAAGGTCCCTGGCTGGCACAGATGGGTCCTGTAATTTTCTGCTCTGGGACCAAGAAAGTGTACGAGCATTTTTTAGGGGCCGCTTCCCATTCATCCTCTGCAACCCTCCGTCTTCGGGTCTCTCTGTATGCATTTGTGCTTTGGTGACATGTGAGGACACTGACAAGTGCACAAAAGATCCAGGTCCGAGGATTCATAGTGGCTCTACTACTCATCATCATCACAGGTGAGAAATTCGGACCCGTCCACCCTGAAACAAAGAGGCAAAACAATTGTGTAAAGTTCCGCGCACATGTTTCTGTACATTTTTGCTGGGGGGTACAGATTAAAATAAGAAGAACATTTGAAGAGATTTGAAGAATGCTCTTTTCTGCATACATCACAAAAGAATCTACATTCAAAAATAAAAAACATTTAGTTTGTAAAAAGTGAAATACTGCAGTTGCATTAAAGTGTATCTGTATGTGGATGCGGCTTTTATTATTGCAGTAAAAGTGTTGTCATTTGGACACATTTGTGTAAAATGTGTGAGACGACATGTTTTGTTTTGTTGCTGTACAGATGAAAAACATTAGTTAGATATTATTAACTGACTCCAATGTGTTCCTCAAAAGGCAGCATTACTGATAAAATGCAATGCTTGGAAGATTAAATAAATAAGTAAATATTTATTTAGAATATTCTTTTGCAAGAAACAGTAGGTTCGACACACTAGGGCCACAGATTTGCCAAGCATATGTTTGCAGTAGCTTGGCCATGCTTTTTTTTTCAAGCAAAAGATTCAAGAGCAAAAACACGTCAATCAGACTTATTCATACTGAAAATAATGACTGTGGTTAAAGGAAGATTTCACAGCTTTCCTGTAGCTCAGTGGTAAGAGCATTGCGTTAACAACGCAAGGTTGTGGGTTGGATTGCACATACCTATGTATAAATGTATAGGATAATTCGCTTCGGATAAAAGCGTCTGCCAAATATGTAAATGTAAGATGAAGACTGGACTGTGCAACATGCATCGGATTAAAACATTGTTTTCAAGGGTACATATGTTAACAGTATAGGATAGAGAACAGTATGTGTGAAAGTACCTCAGACCATCACTGTTTACCTGATGTGACAGTTCATCTAATAACACTTTAGTAGAAAATCGGTGCAAAGTTACGTTTATACACACACTGTGAAAAATGTTTTGTTGCACAGGTCATCTTGTTGCTTTGACTCCGTTAAGTTTGGAACACATGAGTGTTAAGTTAACCCAACATACATGGCATGTAGTTAAATAAATGAAACTAACACTATTTATTACTGAGCATACAGGAATTGTAGTTAAAGGAACAATACGGCGTTGACGGAAATGAAATATAATATACAAAACTATTTCTTCAGAGGTGTATAAAGACCTTACGTAATGAACCATTATGTTTGTAATACCTTAGAATAAGATGTGTATATCTACATACAGAGCGGGCCTACAGACATTGAATTCGCCGCCATGTTTCCTACAGCAGCCCTAAACGGACAAACAACTCTACAACACGCGTTTCCTCTTCCTCTCCGCTGCGGTATCGTGGTGAAACGGATCACGGGATGATCCGTGATCCGCACAGATCGTGCTCTCCGGTGCAGAACGCATGTGACCCGCAGATCAACTGAAAGTTTATTCATCATTGAGTAAAAGAATAAAACGCGCTCTCGCTCGCTCTCCAGTTTCAGCTCCAGCGCGCACACAGCTAATATTACAACAACAACATATCTTGGTATGTTAATGTGTTACTCACATACTGATCGAATCAAAGCATCCTCCTCGGAGGTGATCTTTACACGATCTTTCTCTCCAACTTCTCTCTGCTGGAAAGTATCTCCATAGATATCTGTGAATATCTCTGCTAAAAGCCTCAGTACCGCGGCTCCTAATGTGTCTCTGCTGGAGAGTCTTTATAGTATTAATATTAACACAGGTCCAGCTCCTGCCTGACTTTTATCCTTCTTTTTAAACTTAAAATCCACAAACCTTTTATTTTATATAATAAATAAGACATCGCTCTTTCTACAGTCTTTCTAATGCTCGCAAAATCTCTTCCCTGTGTCAACATGAGAACGACATCTTTTTGTACTGTGGTGGCCACCGTCGTGTTTGGACTGAGCGATTCGTGGCAAATCTATAATACAACACTAGTGGCCGCTGTTAATTAAGAACTGCGCCTTTAAGTGAACTGTAAAACATAAAATGATGTGCTTGGTAAAATAATAAAGCCCAATAAATTAACTGTACTTAGTGGATTGAGTAATGGAGTCTCCCAAAACATATATATCAAAGTTCATTTACTCAGTGATCATCATATAGCATAATTTAGGAATATTATAACACAAAGTACTGAAAGGGATTCACAACGGAATGAACTTGATTCTCCACAGAACTACACAACAAACATTGTGCGTGCAACTTTATTGCCCGGTTTCACAGACAAGGTTTAAGGCTAATCCCAGACTAAAATGAATGTTTGAGCAGTCTTAACTGAAAATAACTCACCTTAAAACATCTTAAAGTATGTCAGCGCCATTGTTTTGTATCAAGATGCACACATGTAATGTTTTTTACTAGGGCATTTTTATAAAAATAGCTTAAATATCCTAATTTAACTAAGGGTTTCAGTCCGGGCTTAAGCTAAGGCGTTAAACAGAATGCATAGAACATGATCCAGGTTTACCAACGCAAACAAACGGTGACTTTGCAAAACACTATATAATGTTTTACTACAAAACAACATCAATAATATTAAGACAAGCGCAAACATCTACGACATGTATTTAACAGCTATTTAAATGCCCCATCAGTTTTATTTTTAAACCGAACATATATAATGAAAATATTCACGCTGAAGGGTTTGGCCAAGTGACCCTTTTTAAGATTAGTTATTCTACAAATCTAACAAATAAACTTGATATCTTACACTCAACATTTTAGTTAAACTGACTTAAAAAAGAGCGGAGTTAACTAAAGCCTCAAATCATTTTTTACAGTGCATATGTGGAAGATATGTCCGAGTTTTTCAGCAATACTATAGTTTTTGTGATTATTTTTAATGCTCGAGCAGTATATCAGCAGAAAGCGGAGGCCGGCAGAGCTATGTCCCTCAACCACAGAGGAAATTCCACATCAGTAAGAAAGATTTTCAAAATGTAAACTTGACCTTATAGGGTCTTTAATTGTATTACTACAGTATATGAACTCCATGGTGTGCTTTTGAACAGAACTATGTTTGTTTACACATATGTAAGATATTTCAACCCCAACAGTAATCTATGAACAAACCCATAAAACTGAATATAAACTTGTATACGGTGCTTTAATAAAAATCAATGCTCGTGAACTAGTACTAGCTACTAACTGCCACTTCTTTGTAAAGTAGATGCATTATAGTGTTTCTTATAATACAAGTATTACAAGAAGTCAGAAAAATAAAAGTGTAACATTTAAAGTTAAAGAGTTGGAAATGGCCAGACACTAACCTCTGTCTTTTCTCCGTCAGTCGAGGGGTTTGAATGCTGGTTTGTGTGTGTGTGTATCGCACAACTCCCACTGCACTGAAGGGCTTGGCTTATTCCTGAAAAGATCTTCCCCACATTCTCTTTATTTCTCAGCACAATAATGCTTTTTAACGTTACTATTCACCCGGAGTCTTCTCTTATCATTTATCATGATACTGTCGACTAAAGAAATCAATATTTCACATTAGAGTGACAGTTCACCCAAAAATGTCAAGGCACAATGTGAACAGAGCCTTCATTTAACACAGCGTTCCTGAGCCACAATGACAATAAACAACACAAGAGTACATTTACAGTTCATTCTGCGAGGGGTGCGTGGGTTTTAACAGTGCTTCTCACTGCACGTGCGACTCCCTGGCAAAGTTCTCAGTTATTTTCGCATAGATCTGTTCGTCCATGATTCTGCTGTTCTTCAGCATTTGTGGTCACAGAAAAATCCAATGTTGTTTTTCTTCTTTTCCCAGAATCGACAGGACTTCTGCATAGCATCAAGAAAGCAGCCGCTCACAAGTCTATACTGCACTATTCATTCCCTTCCTAAAATAAACACATGTCGTGGCTGGCATCATTCCTGTTGACACACTGGAAAAAATTGTCTGTTACAGCAAATGAACCTCATGAAACTGCTGCTGCTGCTGTTAATGTTCAGTTAAAAGTATAGTCAAAACACATGTGACAGAACATAAAGTCTTTTCTTTTACAACTTTAAAATCTTTGTTTTTTTAAACAAAATGGCCAAATATTTCAGTACACTAAAAATTAAGAAATGGTCCTACTGTATATATAAAGGTATGGTTAGCTTTAACAATTTTGTTTTACACTTTTTTTGTCACAATTTTACTAGTCACGGTTTCATAGAAGCACTTTAGTCCACATATAAAAGCATTGCACGTAAAACACAGGATCAGTAGCCGAAAGAAACACTCTTAACTCAACTCAACTCAACTTTATTTATATAGCGCTTTTACAATTTTCATTGTTACAAAGCAGCTGCACATGAGACACATTGACTACAAGCAAAACAATCAAAGTTGTACCTGCAAAAACAAGAAAAGGTTGAAACACAGAAGACAGACACACCCACACACAAAACACTCCACACACACAACACACACACACACACACAGACACAGAGACACACACACACACGGATGCGCACGCACACACACACAACACACACACACGTACGTACACAGACAAGTACGCACACACACACACGCTCAGTGAGAGCACACATTTAGGATAAAGGAGAGAGAAGCACAGGTCAAATATAACAGATAATAAATTCCTATATGCAATATTAATTAAGTAAAACTTTAAGATTCTAAAGCAGCCCCCCCGGTCAGGCAGATAGTGCAAAAACAGTATGCAAACGGTGGCGAGGAACCCAAAACTCTAATCGAGAAAAAAAACCTCAGGAGAACCCAGGCCCAACCAGGGGATTCCAGTTCCCCTCTGGCAAAAGCTGCTGCCTCTGCACAAGCTCCAGAGAGCTTGCACAACAAGGCTAAATAAAATAAATAAACTTAATAATAAAATAAATTATATTTTAAGATTATCATTAATAATCTAATAGCATTTGAAATTTTGTGGTGAAGACATGTCAAGAGACCGCGTCCTTCTTTATCCAGCTCTATCATCTCAGCTCTTGTCAGGTCCCCACTTCCCATTCTCCGCTCTACCATCAGGTCAGGCCATGAACTGCATCCTGCTCGCTGTGGTAACCTTGGAACAATGAGACAAGACTGGCTGAGAGTAGAGTACTGTTCTGTACTCTTTGATGCAACAAGTACATCAGTTGTGTTTTTGGTTCCGGTTGATCTAACTAATGCAGCCTAAACCCTCTGAAGATTTATATTATGGAAGAGTAGTGTATGCAAGATTAAAAAGATGCGTCTTTAGTCTAGATTTAAACTGACAGAGTGTGTCTGCCTCCCGGACAGTGCAGGGAAGACTATTCCAAAGTTTAGGCGCTAGATAGGAAAAGGATCTACCACCTGCACTTGATTTTGAAATTCTAGGTATTACCAACTGACAGGACGCCTGAGAGCGTAATGCACGTGAAGGACTGTAATACAAAAGGAGTTCATTCAAGTACTGAGGAGCTAAACCATGTAAGGCTTTATAGGTAATAAGCAAGATTTTAAAGTTAACGCGATGCTTTATAGGTAACCAGTGCAAGGTTGACAGAACCGGGCTAATATGTTCATACTTTTTTGTACGTGTAAGAACTCGAGCTGCCGCGTTTTGGACCAATTGGAGTTTTTGTAATAAGCCTGCAGGGCAACCACCTAACAGTGCATTACAGTAATCTAGTCTTGATGTCATGAATGCATGAATTAACTTCTCTGCATCTGAGATTGACAGCATATGACGTAGTTTAGATATATTCTTAAGATGGAAAAACGCAATTTTACAGGTGTTGGCGACGTGGCTCTCAAATGACAGATTACTATCGAATAGAACGCCAAGATTCTTTGCTGACGACGAGGGTTTTATGGAACATCCGTCAATAGTTAAACAGTATTCTTGGTTGTTACTTATAGCAGTTTTCGGTCCAATAAGTAACACTTCCGTTTTGTCCGAGTTCAGTAATAAAAAGTTGTTACTCATCCAGTTTTTTATATCGACTATGCATTCCATTATTCGATGGAACTGCTGTGTTTCATGAGGCTTCGAGGAAATATAAAGTTGAGTATCATCAGCATAACAGTGAAAGCTAACTCCGTGTCGCTTTATTATATCTCCTAGAGGTAGCATGTATAATGCGAAGAGCAGAGGCCCTAAGACTGAGCCCTGTGGTACACCGTACTGGACTTGCGATTTGCGTGACACCTCATTGTTTATTGCTACAAATTGAAAACGGTCGGATAAATAAGATTTAAACCATTTCAAAGCTATTCCCTTAATGCCAACATAATTTTCGAGTCTATGTAGGAGTGTGCTGTGGTCAATGGTATCGAATGCAGCACTAAGGTCTAGCAGCACCAATAACGAGATACAACCTCGGTCAGACGCCAATAGCAGATCATTTGTAACTCTGATCAAAGCAGTCTCTGTACTGTGACATGCTCTAAATCCAGACTGGAATTCTTCATTGATGTCATTCCTTTGGAGGAAGGAGCATAATTGAGTTGAAACTACTTTTTCCAGAACTTTAGATATGAAAGGTAGATTCGATATAGGCCTGTAGTTCCTTAGTTCTCTAGGGTCGAGTTGGGGTTTTTTGACAAGGGGCCTTATAACAGCCACCTTATATGCTTTAGGCACATGTCCTAATGTCAGAGATGAGTTAATAATACCAAGAAGAGGATCTATAATTTCTGGGAGCATCTCTTTCAGTAGATTTGTAGGTATAGGGTCTAGTATGCATGTTGTTGATTTAGATGATCTAATAATTTTAGACAGCTCATCTTGATCTACGGTATAAAATAATTGCATTTTCTCCTTAAGGGCGCTGTAGTTAGTTTGTTCAGCGGGTTTCACTTCTGATTGCATTGTTATAATTTTTTCTCTAATATCTTGGATTTTATATGTGAAGTAGTTCATAAATTCATCACTGCTATGCTGATATACAGGATCAGAAGTCACTGACGATTTATTTTTTGTTAATTTAGCCACCGTGTTAAATAAAAACCTAGGGTTGTGCTGGTTTTCTTCTATTAGTGATGAAAAGTAGGCGGATCTAGAAGTTATTAGGGCTTTCCTGTATTTTCGAATACTATCCTTCCATGCTGTACGAAATACCTCTAATTTAGTTTTCTTAAAGTTGCGCTCCATTTTTCGGGCCGCTTTCTTTAGAGCCTGAGTGTGTTCATTATACCACGGTGTGGGGCTGCCATTTTTAATCTTCTTTAAACGTAGTGGAGCAACTTTGTCTAGCGTTACCGAGAAGGTGGAATTAAAATTTTCAGTGGTAATGTCAAGATCTTCAACGTTATTTCTCATGATTTGAGACAATTCGGGCAGATTATCGAGAAACGCATCTTTGGTAGTTGAAGTTATTGTTCTACCATATTTGTAACAATGAGTTTTATTTGCAGCCGTAGGCCAGTGAAGCAAACATAATACCAGATAATGATCCGAAATGTCTTCACTCTGCTGAAGGATTTTAACGTCGTCCACATTTATACCGTAAGACAGTATTAAATCTAAAGTATGATTACGAAGGTGAGTGGGTCCTGACACATGTTGACTAATGCCCATGGAGTTAAGAGTGTCTTTGAAAGCCATTCCTAAGGCATCTGTAACGTTATCTACGTGGATGTTAAAGTCACCAACGACAAGGAGTCTATCTGCGGCCAGTACTAGTTCTGATAAGAACCCACCAAATTCTTTAATAAAATCTGTGTGGTGCCCTGGAGGCCTATATACAATAGCTAGAATCAATTTAAAAAGTGTTTTATCTTTAGTATTAGGTGTTGAAACATGAAGAACCATGACTTCAAAAGAATTATATTTAGAGTTCGACTTCTGGGAAATGCTAAGAGAGTTATTGTAAAGTGCTGCGACACCTCCCCCTCTGCCTTTTAGACGAGGCTCGTGTTTATAATAATAATCTTGGGGGACAGATTCATTTAAAGCAATATAATCATCTGGTTTTAGCCATGTTTCTGTCAAACAGAGCATGTCTATTTTATGATCTGTTATCATATCGTTAACAAAAAGTGCTTTATTAGAGAGAGATCTAATATTTAGCAATCCGAGTCGTAACAGTTGATTATCTGTATTTTGTTCATGTTTAGTTTGTTTAACGTTTATTAAATTACTTTCAAGAGGTTTACGCATTATTTTATGTTTGCTAATCCGGGGGACAGACACAGTCTCTATTTTGTGATGTTTGGGAGAACGGATTACTACATGTTGTACATTTTGTGTATTCTGCGACGTGAGACGGCAAGCAGACAGTTGGTTAAGCCATACTGTCTGCTCCCTGACCTGGGCCCCAGCGAGTCAAGTTTTAGCATTAGCATTAAGACTTTTTGCCATATTTCTAGACAGGATGGAAGTCCCAGCCCAGGAGGGATGGAGACCATCTCGTTTCAACAGGTCAGGTCTGCCCTCAAAACTCTTCCAGTTATTTATAAAAACTATATCATTCTGCAGGCACCACTCAGACAACCAGCCATTTAGTGATGATAATCTGCTATAAATCTCATCACCACGATAAGCATTGAGGGGGCCAGAGAATATTACAGTGTCTGACATCATGCTTGCGAGCTCACACACCTCTTTAATGTTATCTTTTGTGATCTCCGATTGACGGAGTCGAACATCATTTGTGCCGACGTGAATGACAATCTTACTGAATTTACGATTAGCCTTAGCCAGCACATTTAAATTTGACTTGATGTCAGGCGCTCTGGCTCCCGGTAAACATTGGACTATGGTGGCTGGTGCCTCTATGTTAACGTTCCGAACAATAGAATCACCGATAACTAGGGCACTTTCAGCAGGTTTCTCAGTCGGTGCGTCACTGAGCGGGGCAAACCTGTTCGAGACTGTAATCGGAACGGTCAAGTGATGTTTTGTGCTGCGACTACGCCGTCTCACAGTCACGAAGTTTCCCAGCTGCGGGGGATTTTCAACCGGAACCGAGCTGTGTGCGCTAATGTTGCTCGCATCCAAAGTGTTTTCTATCGTCGTTAGACTCTTACTATCCTCAGATAAGGATTGGATGCGAGACTCTAATTCTAAGATCTTCTCTGTCAGCCTTACTATTTCCCTGCATTTATCGCATATAAAGCCCTCGCAGCTGACAGAGAAGGCTAAGCTAAACATATGACATGAGGTGCAAGTAACAATAATAGGAATAGAAGCCATAACTCACCGGATTTGAAGTGCAATTCCAACTTACCAAGGTTGCTCGATGGATCATAGTATACTCGCTTAAAAAGAGAAAGAGTTAGCACACAAGACAAACCAGAGGCAAGATGATATTCCACAGTGTGAACAGAAAGCAAGCTAACACGCTATTGCTATGCTAACGGCGTTAAGTTAACTATCACATTTGGTTTAGACTCTTCCAAGTAAATAACAGGAACAGGGTTATTGAGATATCAGGATAAGTTAGCAACGACAATAATAATTAACGATAATAAAATACACTAATATTAGAGCGAAGTGGTAAGCGCACTGATACAAACAAGCTGCCGGCAGCGATGCAGGAAACAGGAAGCAGGTTTAAGAAACATTTCTTAAAATACAATTGTTTGTTTTTGGATAATGAACTAACTAATATTAAATCTTAAATAATCCGTTTGTATCATCTGCTTTCACATTGATTTTAACTCACTTTATAATTCTAAGGGCCATCACAAGCATAAATCCCTCTAATAACTCGGTCCGATCAACCACATCTCTCACAACATTCATAAAACTACTTCAAACCCATCTCTTCTGTGAACACTCGACAGAAAAAACACTAAGCCTCTCTTTCTCTCAACAGGTGTTGTTCTGGCTTTTGTTCAAACTAGTATCTTTGTATAAGCACCTGTTGTATTATTACTCCTGTATGACATATCGCTTATTGCAAACCCTGAACTCTCTGTGAGTCGCTTTGGATAAAAGCGTCTGCTAAATGACTCAATGTAAATGTAAGAAATGTCACAATCAGCTGCTGGGTCATTATTTATCAGTATGGAACATTTTTGTTTTTTTGCCCTTCACTCTGATAAGCAGTTTATGATGCAAAGCACAGTGGTTTAATATAAAGTGTAAGAAGTTTGTACAACAGGGAATATACCAAGCAAATCATTTATTCAAAAGTAAGGTTAGGTTACTCCAGCAGGCAGCGCTCCGGTACAACATTAAATCAAAAATAGAAAGTCAAACTTAACTTTGGTATCAGTTAAAACGATTTGCTCAGAAACAAATAATAGATTTATAAGACCAAAGATTCCCTGTTAGAAATACCCAAAATGAATTATATCTCATGTTTAACCGCTACAAATACATCTGAGCCAGCCGTGAGATTCTGTCCAACCCGCCCCACATCCAAGTGTGATGCCATAAGCCACGCCCATGTCAATACGTCACATTCTCATTAACATTGAAGCAGTAAGACGCCAATACAGTAGGTGGCGACAATACACATTATTGTTTGTGTTACCTGAAATAAAACGAAAAGGAAGCAGAAGCATCCAGAACGTGAGGTGAATACGCCCTTTTCACAATGACGTCACTTAACTTCCGCCTTTTTGCGAAGCAGTGTATCATAACATCCGTCTTGCAACAAACAAGAAGAAGAAGAACTTCCGTTTTGCCGTCGCGCTGGACTTTAACAACAGTGAGAAGAAAAACTGACAGAACACGTATTCAAGTACTTATCCTAGCACCTTCGCTAACACAAAAAGAAAACAAAACACTTACCTTCATAATCAAACAGGTACTGTTCAACGAAGAATTTGTGTCCTTTCTCTTGCTTTGATCTTGTCGTTAGCGAAAATTTGTCTGCAAGACGTTGTACATCATCTAGACGTATTTGTGGCAGATGTGCAAGCCACTTGGTAAACTCCAGTCTGAGGCGCTAGCGGAAGTAACTTCTTCTTCTTGAGTTTTACTGGCGGTTAGCAAATCAGCTTATTTGTGCAAATCAGCATTACCGCCACCTTATGAACTGGAGTGCTAGCGGAAGTAATGATACACTGCTTCGCGGCAGAACGGAAGATGCGTGACGTCATGTGAAAAGGGCGTATTTGGGAGGATTTGCATTACTGGTTATTTCCAAAATTTGACAATCTTCCTGAGTTAACAAAGAAACATGTTTTGTTTGATTTGTTTTTGAGGGATAAAACACATGATTTAGCAGTTAACACAAGTCTTATTCTTGGGAAATTCTTTTTACATAAATGTAAATTTCTGAAGTCAATTCCCAATTTTTACATATTTCACAAAGATTTATGTTTGTATTTCTTGTCACTCAAGTTTATGAAGGAGAGAAATGCTATTTGTTTGTGTAACTTAGTGGAGGATTTGGAACTTGCGGAGAACCCCTAGTGTGTGTTATTTTTTATTTTATTTTTATTTAATTATTTTTTCTCTTGTATTGTGTTATTCTGTTAATAATTGCAGATTTTTCAAAGGTATATGGAAATTTTTATTTTGTTTTGTAATGCTTGTCTGATGTCTATTTCGACATTTGCTCGTTTGTGCCTGGCCACTTTTGTTTGTAAAATTTCTAATGTTCAGTTAATAAAAATAAAAAAAACATACTAACAGGAAAAAAAAGTGAGGTGAATTAAGTATTATTGCTATGTCGGTAAGTAAAACAATCGTGTAATTTCAAAAATATTTATATTAAATATTATGTACTTGATAGAAATGGCATCAGTAAATTCACAAGGATTGTGTCGTGGCACACGTAATCTTTTGCTATCAATGTTGTTACCTGGTTGGTATGAATTTTATACTTTCACACGTGCCTTCTTTATTAACATAAATGTCCCTGCTGCAAGATGGCTGCCAGTTGTCTTTATGTAGAAAATGTAAACATTTAATGTTAAAAAAAAGTTATTGTCACTTCATGTGCACATCATCTGGTTTAATAGGATTTTTAGTTTTAAAGTGGTAAAAAATTCACTTGATTCAACTTTCCAGGTTGGTTTCATGGTTGCATCATTTCATCACTTCTACTCAGTTCTACTAATTTCCAATCTGTGTTCTACACCATACCACTTTGCTTGAAATGACTTCCAGCTTAACAAAAAAATACGAAATATTTTGTCGTTTTTTTCATATTTTCTAAAGCTCAGTTGCACTACGCTTGCTTCATTAAAACTAAGGTACAGGAATGCAGTCACCATTTCTGGTCACGAGTCCGACTCTCTAACCATTACGCCGTGGGGCAGTTGTGAAGTTCAGAAGTTCTTCAACAGACTTCTGAGCGTTTGCACTGCCCTTTCAACCAGTCCATTAGAAGCTGCATGGTAAGGTGCTGTGGTTATGTGTTTAATGTTTTTACATGTCCTGAGCCCTACTACTTTGACCTCTGCACTACTACTATTACCATTGATTGACACACCGATTCGCTTGAAATGGTTTCAAGCTAGCAGTCATCAGGCCCCTTATAAAACAGCCACAACTCGATCTGGTAGATTTAGCTAACTTTAAAACCAATCTCAAACCTCCCTTTTTAATCTAAAATACTTGAAAAAGTAGTCTCAACCCAGCTATTCACATTCCGGCAGGAAAATAGCTTATACGAAAAATTTCAGTCAGGATTTTGGCCCAACCACAGCACTACTTCAAGTGACAAATGTTCTTCTCGCAGCATCTGATCGTGGCGCCATCTCTTTTAGTCCTACTGGGCCTGAGTGGCGCTTTCGATATTGTAGACCACGCCATTCTAATGGATAGACTAGAAAACTATGTTGGCATTGGTGGTCAGGCATTAGCCTGGTTTAAGCGCTATTTTTCCAATCACTACCACTTTGTTTATGTAAATGATGTAATGTCACATAAATCTCGGGTCGGAATGCCACAGGGATCAGTTTTATGGCCCATCCTTTTTTCACTTTACATGCTTCCCTTAGGAGACATTATCAGGAAACATAAAGTAAATTTCCATTGATATCCTACTGTGATACAGACCAGTTTGTGACTGGATGTTAACAGACTGTGTTAATGACATCAAAAACTGGATGGCCAACAACTTTATTTTGTTAAATTCTTACAAGACAGAGGAATTAATTATTACAACAAATGCCAGTAAATATAAAAAAGTAGTGTTCAACATTTCCTTTGATAGTTGTTCGGTTGTTGCAATCTGTCATTTTATAGTCACATCGCAAATGTGTGTCATACAGCATTCTTCCATCTTAGAAACATCTCTAAACTGCAGCCAATGCGTTCTGCTTTAGAGGCGGAGAAACTTTTTCATGTATTTATGACCTCACGAATTGATTATTGTAATTCATTGTTTGGAGGATCTTCTACGACGCTTCTGAATAAACTCCAGCTGGTTCAAAATGCAGTAGCCAGAATGCTCACTAGATCAAAGAAATTTGACCATACAAGCCCAACTGTCTGTCCCGCTCAAACCTATTCAAACAGACCAAGGAGCGATTCTCATTTCACGTCTAAAGCCGCGGGAAAACGCAAGCCACACTGCATTCTCCTGTTTGCGCTCTCCTGGCGTCTGTCGTCGCTAAGCAACCCTGGACCACGAGGTATAAACAAAGGATATATGGATTATATGCACTGAAAATACCTTGCAATAACTCTGCTACTAGCTAATACATATTTCCCCACATGCAAAAATACTGCAGTATACTTCAGTATTTACTATAGCAAACTGTAGTGAAATTCCTTCATATTAAATTGTTTTAGAGCTTTACTATAGTAAATGTTAAAGTATAGTATTTACAAATACTACAAAATAGTACAATTAACTATAATTTACTATTGTAAATATTATAGCATACTAAAATATTTTTCATTTGGGTGTTCAAATTAAAAGGACTTTTATTTTGGCGAATCGTCGCGAAGACGATTGATTTATTGTAAATGCTCGTGAAATAAAAGGGAGAAATTCCAACTGAAAGTGATACATATATTGCACTGCCCAGTCCTTTAATATTAATGATCAATTAACCAGTGTATGATAGCTTAAGGTTATAATAAAACATTTTTAATTGTTATTCGGACAACTTGCAATTACGCCAAGGACCACTGGGGGTCAGCACACCCCTGGTTGAGAAACACTAGTTAGAAATAGGGAATGTTGCAACAAGTTTAAACGATTGAAATCAGTATTACTATTCAATAATAGACACTGTGTATTATTATTCGATATTGTATATTGTCTAACGACAAATAATTGTATTATTATGACTGCCATATACGTATATATATATATAAGTAAACAAATAATGTCTGGTGTTATTAATTTCATTTTATTTTTATCGACTGAATTTTTTTACAGATAAAAACTGCAGTATATATAATGCAACAAGTGAGATCAGCAGCAACATCACAGAAACAAGGTAAAGTATTTGTTATAATCTATATTAGCTGTTTTTAATCAGAGTAGTCTGCTGAACACAACACTTTTCATAACACGTTTTTTGTAAAAGCAAAGAAAGTGTAACAGAGCCCATGCAGATAAGGGGCACCCGCATCCCCCAGACAGAAGGGGATCGCCGGATGAGAGAACACTGCTGCCTATACTGTGGCAAACGGGGCCATCTCCGCTCTGCCTGCCCCGAGCTCCAGGGAAACTTCCCGTCCCGTGCAGGCCTGGGAGGACTGTAACAGGGAACATAAACTCCTCCCATCCGTCCGATTCCCGTTTGCTCATAGCAGTCACCTTTTCCTAGGACTGTCGAGAGCTACCCCTTCGAGCCTTGGCAGATTCTGGGGCCGCAGGAAATTTCATGGACTGTACCTGGGCGAAGGAGAACGGCGTCCCCTCGGACTCTCTAGCCACTCCATTGAGGGTCACGGTGTTGGATGGGAGACCTCTGGGACCAGGGTTAGTTACCCAAGCCACTGCCCCTCTATGACTTGCAGTTTCCCAAAACCAGGAAGTGTTAAGCTTTCACCTCATTCATTGTTCCGAGTTCCGCCTCATCCTAGGATACCCCTGGCTCCACAACCACAACCCTCACATCGACTGGTCCGCGGGGTCGATTAGGCAATGGGGCCCGACGTGCCAGGCCACCTGTATCTTCTCGAGTTCCCCTGGCCCTTCTCCCGAGACTTCAGAACCCATCGACCTGTCCCGAGTTCCCCAGTGTTACCATGACCTCAAAATGGCCTTCAGCAAACCGAAGGCCACCACTTTACCACCCCACAGATCTTATGACTGCTCCATCGAACTGCTTCCGGGTACATGTCCCCCCCAGAGGCCGTATTTTCTCTTTGTCTCCCCCCGAACGAGGCGCCATGGACTCCTATATCAAGGACGCTCTGGCAGCGGGTCTTATTTGTCCTTCCACCTCCACCGCGGGAGCAGGGTTTTTCTTCGTGGCCAAGAAGGATGGGGGCTACGCCCGTGTATCGATTACCGAAGACTCAATGCTATCATGGTTCGTAACCGGTACCCCCTGCCTCTCATGGCCACAGCATTCGAGCTACTGCAAGGAGCCTCCTTCTTCACCAAACTTGACCTGCGGAACGCATACCATCTCGTACGGGTCAGGCAAGGTGACAAATGGAAAACGGCTTTCAACACGCCTACCTCTCGCACCGACTCACACCTACCGAGAGGAACTATGACGTGGGGGACCGTGAGCTTCTTGCAGTCAAGTTGGCGTTGGAGGAATGGCGACATTGGCTTGGGGGGGGCTCAGCCATTTCAAGTTCTCTCGGACCATAAAAATCTGGGGTACATCCAGCAGGCCAAGTGGTTGAACTCCAGACAAGCTTGATGGTCTCTGTTATTTAACCGGTTCCAGTTTGTTCTCACTTATCGGCCCGGCTCAAAAAACCTCAAGCCTGATGCCTTATCCCGAGTATATGCCCCCACTGCTCGGGAGGATACGGACATGCCCATAATCCCTAGTACCAAGATCGTGGCTCCGGTCTCTTGGAAGATCGAGGACACCGTCGAGCTCAAGCCGCGGAACCGGGTCCGGGAGGGGGGCTGGCCAGTCGTCTGTTTGTCCCCAAGGCAGTACGGTCTCAGGTCCTTTTGTGGGGACACACCTCACATGCCACCCGGGCACTGGTCGCACCCTGGAGTTCATCCAAAGACGGTTCTGGTGGCCCACGGTTAAGGAGGATGTCAGCACCTTCGTATGGGCCTGTCCAGCCTGCAATCAGGGGAAACTCTCTTACCTCCGTCCTCAAGGGTTATTCCATCCTCTGCCCATTCCCTGCCGGCCCTGGTCCCACATCTCGTTGGACTTTATTACTGGTCTTCACCCATCCCTAGGCAACACAGTGGTTCTAGTTGTCATCGACAGGTTTTCAAAGGCTGCCAGGTTCATTCCCTTGCCGAAGTTACCCACGGCTAAGGAGACGGCTGAACTGGTCATCAATCATGTGTTCTGAGTCTTTGGCATTCCCCAGGACATGGTTTCTGACAGAGGCCCCCAGTTCGCCTCGAGGTTCTGGAAGGCTTTTTGCCAACTCCTAGGGACCACAGCCAGCCTGTCATCAGGTTACCACCCCGAGTCCAACGAACAAACTGAGAGAATGAACCAGGAGCTGGAGACCACACTAAGATGCATGGCTTCGAGCAACCCTTCCACCTGGTCATCCTTCATCGCTTGGGCAGAGTATGCGCACAACACCCTACGCTCCTCTTCCACTGGAATGTCCCCGTATGAGTGTCAGTTTGGCTATGCCCCCCCTTTGTTCCCTGACCAGGAAGCTGAAGTCGGAGTACCTTCAGTTCTGAAGTTCATCAGACGCTGCTGACTTACCTGGAGGAAGGTTCATCTCAACCTTCTACACTCCTCTCAGCAATACCAACGGCAAGCCAATCAACGTCGCCGACCCGGTCCCACCCTGCACCCTGGCCAGAGAGTTTGACTCTCTATGAAGAACTTACTTCTACGGGTGGAGTCCCGTAAGTTGTCTCAGAAGTTCATCGGCCACTTTAAAAATAGCCAGGAGAGTAAACCCTGTTACCTATCGCCTGCACTTACCCAGATCCCTTAAGAAACTTTTCATGTTTCATTACTTAAACATGTTGTTTTTTCTCCTTTTGTCCCGGCAGGCAGACCTCCCCCTCGTATCATCGGGGGCCAGCCTGCTTACACCGTCCGCCGGATTCTGGACTCCCGCCGGGTGCAGCGATCCTTGCAGTATCTGGTGGATTGGAAAGGCTATGGCCCCGAGGAGCGCTCCTGGGTTCCTGCCAAGGACATATTGGACCCTGACTTAATTTGACAGTTCAAGGCCCGCCATCCACTGGGGGCCACTGGGGAAGTGCTATTTCCTCACTGAGGAAACGAGCTATGGAGACCACTTCCTACCGTAGGGAGGAGTTTAGTGGAGACACCAACATGGTCTCGCCGGCAGGGGAGAACTCATTGGAGGAATGTGTGGACTGAAGGGACTACCGAGAGGTGGAGGTCCACCTAGGGGAGATCATGGGTTACCTAGATGGGAACCAGATCATGAGGATACATCAGACGGAACCACCCTGCTGGGGGGGTTACTTCGTGTGGGGCACTAGGTCCGGTTCAAGCTATACGCTAGATAACTCAGCTAATACCCGGCCTAAGGAAGCAGGGCTGCTCCTCGACTGTGCTCTGTACCCTCTTGAGACCTTAATGTGGTCTTGCAGGGCCTTGGTACTGCCCCTTTCAAGCCCCTCAGAGACACCAGTCTTCCTCATCTCACGATGAAGACGGCACTCTTGATGGCGCTCGCTTCTATCAAGAGGGTGGGGGACCTCCAGGCAATCTCCGTGTCCCATGGGTGCCTAGAATTCGGGCCCGGTTACGTGCCCAAGGTTCCCACCACTCCCTTCTGGGACCAGGTGGTGAACCTGCAGACGCTCCCCTCTGGGGAGGAAGACCCAACCTCCAACGTGTTGTGTCCAGTATGCGCACTGCGCCTCTACTTGGACCACACGCAGAGCCTTAGAAACTCTGAGCAGCTCTTTGTCTGTTATGGGGGACAGCACCAGGGGAGGGCTGTCTCCAAACAGAGAGACTTGCCCACTGGCTTGTGGATGCCATGGCCTCCTCGTGGGCAATGTCTCAGGGCGCCTCTCTGGCAGACATATGTAGTGCTGTGGGTTGTAGTACCTTCACGAGGTTTTACAACCTCCACGTGGAACCAGTGTCAACCCGTGTCTTACACGCTGCCGGCGTATATAGTGTACATGCTCCACAAGCATGTACACTCCATGTACATATCATAGTTGGACACATGCCCTCTCTTCACCAGCGCAGACCTGCTGAATTGTTTTGAGCCCCTAAAACACTTTAAGCATTACAATAGAATTGGGCTCAAGTACGGGAACATCCACTTTCCAGCCAGCCAACTCGTCTGAAATGCATTGCCAGGTCACAAAGGTCAGGTATGACATCTCAGCTGGTCACGAGAACTTAGTCTCAAGGTCGAACCTGCCGACGACCCAGACGTTTCCTGCTGTTACATCATAGACACCATACAGGAACTATAGGCAGATGACTCAGACATCAGCTTTGCACTGTTCACACGCTTTCCACAACAACACCAGCATCAGACATTTCCTCTGCTGTCAAGTGCACGCAGTTCCGTTGGACTCATGCCTGTCAACCACAGCAACGGCCCAGGACACCCATGCATTGAACTTGAAATGGAATAACCAATGCAGAACCTGATACTACCTGGTTCTCGCGAACCTCACAGCCCCATTGGGGCCCTGTCAAGTGCGAGAACTTTCTGCTAGACTAGACCAGCCCAGAGCTTTGAACTCTGGTGAATAAATGAGACTGTAGCACCTGCGCTCACCAAAAGGGGTCACTGTTCAGCTCAACACACACATATTCAATGGAATACGTGGAGCATGGCCCACTCTAGAAGCCACACCCCCTTTTTACTGAATAAGTCATCTTTTGCAGTGTGCATACTGTACAAGTGAGTACATTTTCCAAAGACTTTGAACAATGCCTTCATGAAGAGCATGACAGCGGATTACCACTCTAAGGAGATGGACAATGCCCTGCACCTGCCATCAACTGCAAGTGCTAGAGCTGCTCTTCACAAAAGACGATGATGCAGAACTAATGTCAACTACATGGCCCCGCTCACAGAACCACATGACATTACATCCCAAGCTAGCTGCATCCCGGGCAGTGTTGGGAGTAATGCGTTACAAAAGTAATGCATTACAGTAACGTATTACTTTTTGCTGTAACGCAGTAGTGTAAGGCCTTACTAATCAATTTTCAGTAATATTTTTCTCAGTACATGTTCAGTAACGCTTGCGTTACAACAAACTTTTCGCCCGTGAGACATTAAGAAATCAAAAATCCTGCAAGTAAGTTCTATTTCCTGTTCGTGAATAGATGCGTGTGGTGTCATTCATCTCCCTCTGGCTGGTGGAACTTTGTATTTTGTATTGTAACGCGGCATGATGTCAGCCTCTGAGCTCGAGGTCCGAGGCTATTGGCCCCGCCCGGTTCGCTGTAAGCCCTGTGCCAGTGTTGCCAGGGTCGCGGTTTTCCCGCACAATTGGGCTATTTTGAAAATGCAGTTGCGGGGAAAATTATGGAGCCACGGGTTTTGGGGCTACTTTCATAATGTACTGCGGCCGCCAAAATGTTTATTTATATTCTATGGACAAATGTTAATTGATGAGATTCTTAATGTGTATTCATACTCAGATGAATACCTGGCAACTCCAGGACCGGCCCGTTCTCAAAAGTGTGGGGAATGAGCATCTGACAGGCAGGCTACAGTACAGGGAGGGACGCGGGAGCTCAGCTCAAACAAAGAGGAAAATATAGCGGTGGTAATAGACAATGCATCCGAATGATGTTTTTACCAATGTTTCGTAAGGTGCATGTCACGTTGCACAATGAAAGAAATCACGCATGAGTGTACAACAGTTGATTCTTCCGGCTGCCAAATATCACGTTTGAGCAGCTATACACAGTCTAGAACAACTAAAACATTGACGTGCTTGTACACATTATACATATGCAATAAATTTAATGATGCTTATTTCTTAAGCAAGTTTTTGCATGTCTTACGAAGAGAAAACACGTTTCTCGTCCATTTCCGTGCGTGGCCTCGAGCACACATGGGATCTTTTTTAAAGGGACACTCCACCCAAAAATGAAAATTCTGTTATGGATTACTCACCCTCTAGTTGTTCCAAATTCATTGGGCTGCTTTCAGGAAGCTAGTTAGCAAGATCCCTGTGACCAGCAGCAATGACAAGGTAAGCTAACATTTACATGATGACTAGCTAGAATTCTATATAATCTAGTTCAGTGATGGGATGGGACTTTTTTGTATTTAAATACCTTTGAAAAAAATTAAATGTATTTTGTATTTAAATGCATTTAATCTTAGTATTTTTAGAATTTATTTTTGTATAGTCTAGTTAATTCAAGAAATCAGCAGTCTAATAAAGAAGTTGATTGGCAAAAAGTATTTTGTATTTTGAAAATACAAAAATACAAAGACATTTTGTCATTTTAAAATGTTAAGTTCTACTTCTGTAGTTATTTTGGTGAAAGTAACTCAAAAGTAATACAGGAGTCATGTATCGTATTACAATTCTGAGACAGTAATATTGTAAGGTAAGGGATTACTTTTAAATAACAGTAACAAGTAATCTGTAATGTATTACAGATACAGCACAACACTGATCCCGGGCTACACAGAACACCACCTACAAGGTTTGTGAACTGTTAAAAAGAACTGCCCACTCATGTAAATGAGCGCTCAAGACGGCACCATGTACACACCCAATGGCACCTGCGCTTAACCAAATGCCTGATTTACCTTCGCTGAATGGAGTTCCATCTACACTGACAGCGTGACCAAAACAAAAGGGGGATAGCCAAGCACCAGCAGAACACGGCTCTTACCACAGCCTGAGCACCCAGATGACAAGAGCTGTCCTGTGCTGCACAAGCCACCCAGCGATGTTCCATTCACATCAGAATACAGAAGGTAATCACAGAGACCTGCCACCAACCTGTGATGTTTCTAAAAGTCAATGCCTCCTCACCACAGATCCCACGATACAATGGTGAGGCACTGCACGCCCAAGGCAGGTGTTTTGTGGAAAACGACAAGCCTGTCTCACGGCAACACTTCAAGCTGGGGTCCCAAACATCACAGCACAAGTGACAGCTATCCTTCAAATCGCAGCAGCTCACAAAAACTCCATCAGACAATTTCTTACCTGCATAGACTCAAAGTAGGATAAGCTAAGTTTCACACGCTATCACTTGGCAAGAAACATAGCGAATCATAAGCCAGTTGAGCATTAACACCTGTTCCAGACATCTAGTGTCATCACAAAGGAACACGATATGCTCCTCTGTGGGAAAAGGTGAAAGAACATTCAAAGTCAACCTGTGAAAACTGAGGCATTTTGTGGCATGTTCTCCCTTGATGTCCAAGCAGGATGGAAAAGATGAAAGGTACCCAAGTTGAGACAAGGCCCGACCACATTGGGAACATTCTCTGCCTGTATGTCGAGATGCTTTTTGCTCTATACCTGCCCTCATCAGAAACTGGTTCGTGGCGTCTCTTCGGAGACTGCCCTTTTCTTCCCACTGGGGGAAGACGGAACAATGGACTTCTGCTGCCTCGCACACCTTGATGAGCCATGCGGCTGGTGACGAGGCCCGGAACTTTCCAGCTGGACTGCATTCTGAAACCTTTTGAACAATTCCATCTCTACACGCGCATACGGATATTGGTCCAGCACAGAGCTTGCAAGTATCCGATTCTATATATAGAATAGCTGCGTTTAAGTTTGTACCTCTTTGTTAAAGATGATTTTTATTTGTGTTCTGAAATCACTGCCATCTCTCTCTCTCTCCTCCCTAGCACGTTTGTGTTTCATTGTTTTGTTTGTGTTTATGCTATCGTCATTATGTTTACCATGTAGAGTTTAATAAACAACCATATACAGTATATTCATTTGTGATGGGTTTTCTGTGTTCAGCTCATATACTTGGTCACTTAAACTGTGTTTGATTTACGCTAACTTTGCACTAAATCCTGTTTGGTAAAGTCACGTTACTTATGGCCATGAGATAATGTAAAATATATAATATCATTGATGCATTCGCTGGACGAATGCATACAAGTATTATTATGCTTTATATTACTAATCAGAGACTAAAATATGTATATTTGATCACGATTATTATACGTATTTTCCTTTGAGCTAAACTAATTCCTTGACTGAAATTGATGTTTTAAATAACTAATTTCATGGATGTGATCTTAATAGATCTGGTGGAG
>NC_079894.1:29472951-29475660 GCF_024868665.1 Triplophysa rosa | reverse complement strand
GTTCTGATGGGGGGGCAAAATAACTGCTGACAAAGAGTCACATAGGGAAGGAGTGTTATGAATTAATCCAATGCATATGTTTTAAGTATAATCATGAGTTTTGATGTGTTTTATTGAATCATAGGATTAAGAAACAATGCTGCATAATTAAAGCATTAGATGATTGAGTTTTTTACTGAAAGTATTTTTACATGTTGTTTTGCGATATGAAACTGTCTCTAGGGAACACTTCCTCAAATTAGCAACTGACCGCAGGTTGCAAAACATGTGTTGCATAGATTTGTTTTGCAGATATACGTGGTGCACGATGATGGTGGGAAGGGAGCAGCACTCCTTAAAAGGCTAAAGAACAGAAGATGAGAAACGACGTCACATACCATATAAATATATGTGTTTTGAATGATTTGGGTTGTTGGCTTATGGTGGAGTGAGGAGGTCGTCTGACAACCCAAAGCTTTGTTACCCCTTTTTACATCTGATAATAAACTTCTAATCGATTTTGAAGAACGTCTCTGTGCAAATTTTTGAACATGCAGGACTGCCTTAAAAGTCCAACAGTATCCCGGCCAAATTTGCACATTTGCCTCTAAAACATCATGGCCTCCTAATCATCCCCATGTATACCAATTGGCTTGGTTAAAAAACTGTCTCTTCTCCACAAATAAGCTGGTGTGTGGTGGGCTTTCTGGCGCAATATGGCTGCCGTCGCATCATCCAGGTGGATGCTGCACATTGGTGGTGGTAGAGGAGATTCCCCCTTCCATGTAAAAGCGCTTTGAGTGCCCAGGCAGAAAAGCGCTATATAAATGTAATGAATTATTCTCATCCGGTGGCCACTGCTGCTTTGAAGTCTCCATTCATAATGAGGTGTTTGTAAATAAAGTCTTGACTTCAAATTCAAGGATTAAATGCCGTTGTGTCTGTGGTGTGTGTGTGACAGCCATGATGAACAAGTTATAACGGATCATCTAATTTCGTCTTAAATACACCCCAGCGTGCACCTTGAAGTCAATTTGACATCAAATATTAGACAAGATTTGATCAAGATGCTGCAAAGCATCATTTCAAATTCAGATCATACATCAAATTCTTCCGGTGGTTAATTGGTGAAAATATGAGGTTATCCCATACTACAAATTAATGTAAGTACAGGCCAATATGTTTGACATTGAGTTGACGTCAAATCAACGTCGTGTTATAGGCGTTCAGTTGATGTCATATTGACATCACATTAATATCAATGTAAATTAAAAATATAAATCGCATTTTTTCTTAACTGGGGCCTCAAAATGCATCCATTTGGCACATCTTCTGAATGATATGTAGTTGTTGGATTTCTGCATGAAAATGGACTTCTGTAACTTCTGTGGTTAAAAACAAATAAACAAAAAACTATTTAAAGTATGTAAATTACTGATAATGAAATAAGAGGTAAACAGTAATTACTATATTTTACAAAAAATATACTAATTTGCTTAATTACAATTAAAAATTGAAAAACATATGCAGCATTTTTGCTGTAACCCCACATAAAGTATTGTGTATCCTTATTTTTTATTTATAGTGATATTATATACTGTCAAATTAAAATATATTTGCTGTAATTGATAATAAAATTGTAATACCCTATAATGTAAGTACCATATATACAGTATTACAACTACATGTTAATTTATGTAAAATTTACATTAGTCTAAATTTTTCAGTGAACAGGCTACATATTTTAAAATTATTTAGATTTTCTTGGTTTTAACTGATAGATGCAATGCTAGGACTTAAAAAAAAATCAATTTATTTTTCACAAATTCCATTTTTTCTTAATTTGTAATTATAAAAAATGTAGGGCCTATATTGCCCATTCATATTCTCTATTTCTTAATACCACCTGTAGATGGCGCCATGAGCTTTTTCACATTTCCGGGTTTCTCGGCAACTTAAGTTAGTGAATGGACTACAACAATTAATTTCTTTTTGTTGTGTGTGTAATTTGATTCAAATGTACAGTAGTATGACATAATGTTATACATGTATACACGTAAAAAAATAAAGAAAAAAATATTTGGAGGACTTACGACGTTGATGACCATTGAAACGCATGTCATCACGTTTTGTGTAAAGGCCAGTGCACGCTGTGCGGTGAAGTCGAAGCAGCTCGAGAAGGTTGCCGCTTTTTATCAGGTGAGTCTCATGATATAAAACAAGTTATATTGGGTAACTTTGAAAACTTGGGTGAATTGAAATTTCCCGCCAGTTAAAGTACTGTGAAGGTTTCTGAGGTAATATTAACAGAGTTAAGTTAGATCCATTAAGCATGTAACTATTGTTGAGCTAACAATTTTGAAATGTCGCAAGTAATGTTAGTTTTACAATTTTTGTTCGGACTAATAAAAATGCCCTCATTTGAATCTCTTTCGCGATGCGACAAAACGCAACATAACCATTATAATTCAAAATTTTGTCCACTCTGATGCGACGCGACAAATACTCAACTCAACTCAACTCAACTTTATTTATATAGCGCTTTTACAATTTTCATTGTTACAAAGCAGCTGTACAGGAGACACATTGACTACAAGCAAAACAATCAAAGTTGTACCTGCAAAAACAAGAAAAGGTTGAAAACACAGAAGACAGACACACCCACACACAAAACACTCCACACACACAACACGCACCAACACACACAGACACAGAGACACACACACACAC